>NC_136493.1:97269297-97399297 GCF_053919585.1 Euprymna scolopes
CTTTCCCTGTGAATTAAATAAAGGGTTCCAGTAGAATTTCCATGCAAATTCCAGAGTTTGACAGAAAGATTCCCCGATTTCAACGAGATACATCTGAAGAAGGTCGTAGGTTACATCAACCAAAACGTTGTACAAATAACACTCGCGATGTGAACTGTAGTCCGAAGAATCCAAATGATATGAATTATCAATCCTCATCTCCAAAATTCAGAAACATAATAAAAATTCAATTAATAATGATTAAAGCAAAAAACATCTCATCAATTGACTTTGTAATAATTTTTTTTTTAATTGTAAATAGACTTTATGGACACCCTGTATTATTTTTTTCCACTGGATTTAAAGTATAAAAATTTAAAAAATTGTTAAAAATTATGGTTACTATGGTAACAGCAGAATCTCTTCTGAAATGCAAGAGATTGTAGGGGAAAAAATGTTTAACGTCATCCATGCTGCATTAGTCTGTATCTATTCAATGGCAGAATCTGAATCTGAGAATCTGAATGCATTTATTTTCTGATGATTTTTGTTGGCGGTTTTGAATCAATTTCAACAATACCTAAAGGTTTATAAGTAATAGCTCAGTTTGGGCAAATTTTTTATAGATTCTAATGAAGACTCTTCAATAAATTGATATTGTGTACAGTTTGTATATCATGAAGATGTATGCGATTGAGGAAGACTGAAACAATCGTATGCAAATAAAAACTGTATTTTTCTTTTTACATGGAGGTCACCACTTATCAAGGCCCGAAGGCCACTCAGGGATAAGGGTTATTGCGTGTACAGTAATTAATGAGATAGTATTGTAGTAATCATTAGTATTGGGGGTTTTGATAGAGTGTCTTACTTAAGGGGGCGGTTTGTCAGGAGTTTGTTTATGTTGGACTTGAAGACGTCCAAGTTGTAGTCAGGTGGGAAACAGGCAAGTGGCAGAGAGTTCCACTGATGAATTTATGGACGTTCTATGTATTTACTGAGATTTATATGTCATTAAATTATGTGTGTGTGTGTGTGTGTGTGTGTGTGTGTGTACTTCCCTCCATCACAAAAATTTAGTGAGTATATGTGCTTTTTCTAGCCCTCAGACAAAACAATTTTAAAATGGTGAGATAAAACAAGAAAGCAAATAGCAAGTCAGACAACCACCCCAGACTTACCTCATTGCTTGAAATGAATTTAGAAAGAAATCCTCCACTCTATAATAAAGTCGATGGGGGTTGTTCATCTTTTATTTAGACCATCAGAAATGATAATTTCAACATACCATCAGAAATGATAATTTCAACATAAAAAAATGAAATTACTTATGGAATTCTATAATATATATATATATATATATATAACTCTTTAGAAATTTTTACCTCGTTTTGTGTTCTGTATTTTAACTATAGAAGTGAAAGGATTATCTAAATATTATTGATTATAATATAATATATATATACTAGCTAAGAAGACCTGATGTTGCCCAAGATTGAATAATGATCAACGTCAAATTGTCGTAAAAATCAGTGAAATTATCCATTTTTCAATTAAATCGATTGATTGCCTGCTCTAGTCAAGGACCCACCATTGTGCACAGAGAGGAAGCTTAAAATGCCTCTCCACAGTAACTTTGTCCACAATATATTGTAGCTTACATTGCACTGTAAGAACCTACTGTTGATTTTATAAAATTATTTTTATATATTGGTTGGATTAAAGATTAAAATGTAAAAGTCAAGTATCATAGCTCAATTGTGCTCTAAACAAAAACATTCATTTGAATGTGCCTCTGTCTTATCAAAGAACCTATTGTTGATTTTATATGTTGAGTCCTTCTCTTTGTGTGGTGATTAACCTTCTCACATTCACTAGTTATGTTAGGCTGTATAAGGGTGTTAACTTTGGTCAAAATCGAACTGTTCCTTCTTTGATTGGATTTTTTAGATTATCGATTTTCGATACTAATCTGAGGCATTCCAAAACAAAATCTATACAAGAACACTCTCCAGACAAAGTACATTTGGTATGAAATTAAAAAAAAAATTGGCCCAACCCTTTCAGAGTCCATAGGAAATGAACTTACACAAACAGACAAAGTGCCTATATATATCTCAGTCAGAATAAATGGGGTGTGTATATATATATATATATATATATATATATATATATATATATTGGTAAAAATAAATGGAGGATGATGTAGTTCGAGAGCATCTATGAATGAGCCATCACTGATCATGTGAATATAGAATAAAAAAAATATTGGATAGACTGAGCAAGGGCAGATAACTTTAGCACAGACGACACGAAACATTTTTTAAAGATTAGAATAACACAAAAAACTAATGCAATCTATCGACATATAAAAATGTACATGATTTTCTAGAGCAGAATATTAACTCCCTTTGAAGTTAAACATTTCTTTGTTTTTACATTAAAAAAGAAAAAAAAAAGATAAAATAAAAAGAAGTGAAAAATTGATATTTAAATAAATTTATTTTGTTATAAATAAAAACTTTATTAATTTTATTTATTTTTTTTATTTATACATGTCATGGTTTCAGCTGTAATTAAGTATTTAAGTGTAAAAAAAGATTTAATAATTTTAAGTGCAAATTAAATCAGAAAGAATACTTTACAGGAAAAGACATATCAATTGACCATATGTTAAAAAACAAGTGTCAGTGGAGCGGGGAGGATGCTGATAAATGCTAAATCGTGATTGGCTGAGGAGATCATATGACAAGTTATTATAGAAAGCCTTTTTGAAGTTAAAACAATTGATGAGCCAGGACACATGGTTGCGTGGGAAACCTTTCTTCACGGGTTCATGAAAAAGCGAATGAACAAGTAATAGGAACGTGTTGTATATGATAAATATAAAGATAACTTTCCTTAGGTAAGTGTTACCCAATTCTGTACTATACTGCAGTTTCAAAGTTATATTATGTGATTTTTTTTTTGAAATGTAATATAATAAAAACCGTATAACCTATTTCACCAAACATTTATCGTTACCAAGTTAAAACCTTGAAGTAGTGTTTTTTTTTAGTTTCTTATATCAAGTGGTGGCTTCATGCCTTGTCTGGAGCTATTTCTATAAAAAAAAGTAAATAAAACCAAACGGTTTCTGATCCTTCAACTTATATTTGATGCAGTACACATGACATAACCAACCGACTAGTGATTATTTGTTAAACATAATTAATAAATTAATCTTCAAAATATTCTGATCTTTGTGTTGTATATTCTTATCTCAGAAAATGCTGGGTTACCTAATTGAAGTGGAAGTGAGCGATTATTAGGTTATGCAACATGAAATATTCAGAGAGAACGTTTCAATAACAAAAAAAAAAAAGGAATGTTATTGAAACAGATCAGATATTTTAGAATAAAATATTGTGTTAAATATACATATAAATATACATATGAATATAAATACAAAAAGAAATATAATAAATATAAATAAATGAATATATAAATACAATAAAATAAAAAATAAATAAAATAAATAAATAAAATAAATATATAAATACAAAAAAACGTGATAAATATAAATATATATTTATATAATTAGTTTGGAATTTTAGAAACAGAAACAAATTGAATTCAGTTATTAAAACGGTGACCTCGAATAAAGACTGACCTCATTATGTGACGTCAGAAAGTCAACTAACAAGGAAAGGATTTTCATATATTGGCAGAACAAACCAGTTTGAGTTTAGTTTTCAGTCTGAGAGTCTGTTAGTTAGAGATGTAGAGGTAAGCCGTCCACAAAGGACGTTGGTTTAGAGTTGGAACTATCAGCATTCGGCTGGGAAGTTAGAGAGAGATGTAATCACCAAAGTGAAACACCATGGACTCAGAGAGCAAAACAAGTTGCAACCATGAAAATAAATGTTATGTGTGAAATATAATTTGATTTTCATAAGTTTTCAGAGAACAAATGATTTGCAATATTTAGGAGCATGTAAAAGAATGATATGTCAAAGAGTTGCGACTCAGAAGAAGGTATGTGTCTTTTTTGTCCGATATGTTGCAACTATGAAGAAGGTATGTTTCTCCTTTGTCTGATGTGAAGCAGACAAAGATGTTTATGTGTCCTGTTAAAGAACTGTTTCTCCAATATTTATTTGTCCAGTTGTGGACTTTCACATCATCAACATTGATATATATACACATATCCCGTAGACGATATGAGCCGTGATGAATAGATATGTAAGCATACATTTATATAGACTTATATATATATATATACACTTGGCATATATATACTCACATACAATCATTATACTAGACGATCACAGATTCACTGTTATAAATATATATCCTTTATATACAGTTATATAACATGTATATTTTTGGTCCTTGTTACATATACACATCAGTATATAACATTTGTAATCACCGATTTGCACATATCCAAAGCAATGGCAGAAACCAACTTCCAGTTCATAGTGGAATGGGACTGTAAATAAATGGTAAAATTTAATGCTACTAAGATTAAGCTTCTTTCCTTTAACAATTACAAGAAAACTTTCTCAACTACTGAGTGCCAATCATTCAAACACATCAGCCAAGCTCAAACTCCTGCCCCATTGTTGCATACCTGTGCTTTAGAAATACTTATGCTTCCTTGATGTACATACTCCCAACTAACCCGAAGAGCAGCAAACTCCCACCTCTCCACTGTTGAAGAAGTCCCCAGATGCTGAAAAGTTTTTTACTCTAATTGTTTCTTCCCTCGGACTGCTGGACTTTGGAATTCTGTCTCTGACTGTACTAATATGTAAAAGTTTTAATGTAATGCAGACATCTCACTGCTCAACTCCCCATCACAGTGATGCAGCCCACATATTGAAATCCAAATAAAGCCATTAAGACGTATTACTGAAGTAAGATAGAATACAGAGTTGAGTGTGTGGGCTTTCTATCTAGTTTAAGAACCTAGAAACAGATTACCTCGAAGCTGCTTCCTTACAGACTGCAATATAGTCATCTTCAAATCCAATGTTAACAAATACTTGTCATAAACGAGTAATGAGTAATCAAATTGGTTTATTCCATACATCATCTTCTACCCTCTCATAATATTCTTCATTCAACTGAATCTATCCATCTCATTAACCCTTAAGCCTTATCCTTGAGTGGCTTTTGGCCTTGATAATTAGTGACTAAGCAATAAAGAAGCTAAGCTAAGCTAAAAGCTAAGTGGCTGAATATGGTTAAGGGTGACTCAAAAGTTCTTTTCCATTCGTGTGTAGGGCAGGGGCACCATTCCATTTCCAGGATTACTCCACTTGTCCTTGATCCTCTCCTTATAATGTTGAATGTTTAGTAAAGGAAGTACCAAGCATGATTTTTTAAGTCTTTAGTATGACTTGACTGAGGATTGCCTCCTGCTCTCTCTACCATGCTAGAAAGTTAATTATGCCTGAGAGTATCCTGTACCTTTACAAGGCCACCATTTGCCCATGTATAGAGTATTGTTGTCACATTTGGGCTGGTGCATCTGCTACTAGTCTCTCACTCCTAATAGGTCCCAAACTGTCAGCTAGGCTTCAACCTCTGTGCCATCAATGAAATGTTGCATATTTCTGCTCCAACGAACTACAAGCCCTTGTACGCCCTCGATCTAAATACGCGACAAACCCGACAAGCAGCAAAATCACACCCCTACATAGAAATCTCCAGATGCCAAAAAGCCTTCGACTCTAATACAGGGTGTTTCAAAAGTCTTGGGAACATTACAAGTTATTAAAAATCGTTATGTTCCCAAGACTTTTGAAACACCCTGTAGTTTCTTTCCCAGAACTGCTGGACTTTGGAATTGCCTTCTGAGTTCCTGCTTCCAACTTAACTGGCGTGCAGAAGTTCAAGTGTAATGTAAACAGAAGCTTGCTGCTTAACTTCCTACATAATATCCTTGTAATTATGTCCTAGATAGTAGCCCCTACATCAAAGTGGTACTGTGCCTTGTTTGGAGTGAAAATGCAATAAAAAAAAAAAAAAAAATTTTTTTTTTTAAATTAGTGAACATTCTAGCCATTGTACCAAATAAACATTAAAATAGTGATTAATGATTTAAAAAAAAAAAAAAAAAAAAAAAAAAAATCAAGGGGATTGATTTTTCACTTTCAGACATCAATGATTATGTAGATAGCTTAAGTGATTTTCAGTCTTCTACACAAAAATTCTAGAATAAAAAGTAATACTGTTTTGAAATAAGACTTAAGAAAATCATTGATGAATAAAGATTTTGGCGGCTAAAACAAAGGCTAAAAATTTAATATCTGCACACTGCTATTTAAAAAGATAAATGACCGACTATAAGCGAAAACAACCTGAAAACACCCTTTTCATTAACTGCTATATGAGGTGTATAGTAGGTCGCAACTGCATTCCCAGGATTATGTATTTGAGAGAAAATCAGTAATAAATTAAAAACAAAAATCGAGTTGCTTTTTACAATGTAACAATTCGACATTGAAAATTTCACCTTTGGAAGTACAATTTAAAAGAGAAGAAAAACATTTTTCAATGAGGGTATCGATATTGATCGATAATTATTCCTCTTGTTGTTAACATCTACCTGCAATGGTGTCCATGAACAGATCCAATATGCATTAAACAATTGCATATAAAAATTTATTGGTGGAAATGTTTGCAATTACACAAAACTGCAACCATTTTGCATCGATTTTCTTCTAAATTTTATTGCAATTCATAGCCAATATACAAAGCATTTTTGTTGATGGGTCATAAATGAAAATTAAAAATAAGTTTAAAAGTGAAAAATCAACCATAATAACAATATACATATATATATATGTGTGATTTAATCACATTGACACAGCAGTTCCCATTAGATCACTAAAGTTAAGTGACATTGAGCTTGGTCATTAAATGGGTGACCATTCGAGAATACCAGATGCTGTATAGGCTCTCTGCTTATCTTGGCATTGTTTCCAGTTGTCTTGTACTTCTCCTTGCTATTAGAATCAAACAGTATCGATTCAGAATAGGTTTAGTTGACAATTACATGTACAGCTACCCTCACAGAGGGCGTCAACATTATCTCTCAAAACAAAATGGAGGCGATGATGTTTCAACATAATTATCTCTAATAGTTCAAAATAATAAAGAATATAATTCAGTATATAACATTGGGAGAAATGTCTTGATCTTTTGGCAAATAAACAAAGTGTAATAACCGAAGGCAAGGTTATGGAGTTCAGTCTCGGTTGTATCGAAGCAGATTGGCTTAAAAAAAAAAACAAACAAAAACAAAACAAACTCAAGAACTTGATGGGCTGCCTTACAAATCGTCCTTAAGGAAGTGCATTAGGAATACCAGATTTGACAGAAAAATCTTCTAGTTTTAGAATAAGTTTAAAAAAAGAAAGTAGACGACAAAAACTCATTGGGGGAGTTATGTGTTATATATATATATATAAAAAATTTTAAAAATTATTATTGTTAATTATGTCAGCCCCTTTAAGAAACTCGGTTCTCCTTATTAAGCACTTAAAAGTTGAAACAGAAAGTTGGTCACCTAAGCTCACGTGCATAGGTCATGATGTTATAATCATTAGATCACTATGGCCGGATGTTAGCAATAAACATTGTGTGTGGCAAAATGGTTGGATCATTTTATCGCTCCAGTAGATATCTCACTGCTGATGCAATTCTCTGTCTATATAAGAGCCAAGTACGTCCAAGAATGGAGTACAGTTGCCACATCTGGGCAAGAGCTGCTTGAAGCACCTTATCCTGCTTTGACAGAGTTCTCATTTGAGTTTTAATCTGTTTCCCCTCTTGCCTGACTTTCATAAAAATCACTCGTCTAGCTGAAACCACTATCAATAATTTCCCTCACTCTTTATCCATGTGGCGTTTGGGCCTTGATAAGTGGTGACTTCTTTATAAAAAAAATAAAGAATAGTCAAGAAAGGTGGATCTCCTAGCAGTTTTAGGTCAGTTCACTGCCGGGCTGATTGTGAACAGATTTTCAACCAGTATTTCTACTCAAGTCTCCTGCAACTGAAGCAATGAGGAGACCAATCCTGATCAAAATAAGAGCATGACAGATATGGTAGGAAAGAACTAGATGATCACGGTCCCATAGCTATGAAACACAGATTTTGGCTAAGTGCTTATCACACCAGTTGCAGGGTGCCATTGGAGAATAGATTGAGCATAAGCAAAACTACACTGTGAAGGAGAGGTCAGTTTAAAACAACTTGCATCTAATTTGTACAATCATAGAGCGGATAGGAGACAGACACTGATGGACAATTTGGATCAGTCCAAATCTTAATAGGGGCGACCATCACTTCTTGTCCTCTGTTTTAGAGCCTGTTGGTTTTAAACTGGAGTTCTGCAAATAAATCTGTTCTGTTCCGTATCACTCCACCTCCCCACTGAAGATAACAAACCAGATCTTTCCCATCTTTTGAAACCACTGGTATTAATATGCCTAATCAAATTATCACTATATATTATTATCCATAATCATATTTACTTGAACGTATGTTTTATATACTGACAGATGTTGGACGGCTGAATAATATACGGGGTCTTTTGTCTGCTGTATTTTTGCGCTGGACCGAGTCATTCTTCCTTTGTCGGCCTGGTCTCTTAGAGTCTCCTTCAAAATACCATATTGATGCCAAGTTTAATGTAGACACTCAATCCTCATAATGAAACCATATTCTTCATATAAATAAGCCTTCAATTAGATCTTAGGAGTACGCCATCAATATATTACATAATGTAATTAAGTTGTCTGTATTTATTCTTTCTAAATCACACACACACACACATATACATTATTATTTTATGTATCTACATAAAATTTTATGTAATTATTTTCAGTATTTACTTCGAAAGTGCTCACATGAGTAGAGCTAGGTAATAATTTTAAAATATACATGGCAATGAAGCTACACAGGATTTTCTAAGTTTCATCTTCATCAGGCTATTGCATGGAATAGGTGTAACTTCAAGTTTTCATATATTCCTGTGGTACTGGGTTTGCTTGTCAGTCAATCAGATTCTTTGTTATTCATGAACCTATTTATTGTAGCCAATGATTGCACGTCTATCAGGCAGAGGTTCACTTGACAATAATTTTTATGCAATAGTCTGATAAATCCTCACTAGGCTGAAATGCAAAAACTTTTATGTAGCTTACTTGCCATACATATTTTCAAAGCTTATAATATATTTGATTACAAACAAAAATATTTAAATAAGAGTTAAGAGTTAGAGGAGAATCTGCCAGTATAAAATAAATATATAAGCCAATAAAATAAACAAAAAATAAAACAAAAACAAATTCAGAATAAACAAAACTTTTAACAAAATTATAAAAAAATAAGAAGAATATCCAATGTTTTACAGATATTTACAGCATAAAAACAATAACAAATAAAAAAAATTAAAAAAATCACCAAAAACACAAAAAACAGTTTTTCATATAAAAATAGACACCAATTTTTTTTTTTTTTTTAACAAAATTCTAAAAAAGTTTTAACACCCAAATAAAATTAATATCTTTTTTAGATAAATATAAAGAAAAAGCTACGTTTCTGAAATTTTGTAGATGAGGATAATAATGTATTATTTGGACTATTTGGACTACTGTTCTCATCTTGGATGTTATTTGCACAATGTTTTGACCAATATGATCTCTGACTTTGTGTATGCATTCTTTTGTGGAGTGTTATTCTCCTATTCATAGTTGTTATTTCACCATGTTTTGGCCAACTAATCCTTTGGCCTTCTTCAGGTGATTAACTGCAAGCGGATAGGAATGGTGAGTCGTGCATTGTAACGATTTCCTCAGTAATTAATGCCTTTCAGAGTAGTTGTCTATAATTACTAGGGATACAGACCTCAGCATTCTTATCCAGTCATGGTTAATCATCTGAAGAAGGCCAGAGGATGAGTTGACTGAACTGTGGTGAAATAACAACTATTAAGATGAGGAAAACAGTCCGTAATAGGATGGATACACAAAAAATAAAGCCTCCTCTCAAAGGATTAAAAAAAATCTCTGACCCTCTTCAGATGTATCATGGCAATGGATATTATTGGCGATTAGTAAAAATAGCATTTTTTTTCCCCCAACAAACTATAATCATTAGAATTCAAAATGTACGACATGCCTATGAAACAAATAAACCAAATACTAATTAATATATATTATTGATCATCATCTAAAAAATTCAGAAACATATCAAATCAGTACGAACTCAAATTAATACAAAAATGGAACTGACTTGATGCTCTTTTCATTTCATAAACACATTAGACATTTTGAATTCTACCAACTATGGTTCGTTGGAAAAAAGAACTATTCTTTACATCATTCACCAATAAGAGTCATGTCAAAATACACTTGAAAATAGCCAGAGGTTACATCAGTCAAAATGTATGTGAGAATAACGTCCAAAATGAGAACAGTAGTCCGAACAATCAAAATAATAGAAAAAAAAAAAAAAATTATTTCAGAAATTCCAAGTTAACCCATCTCACAAGTCAGATAGAATCGGAAGATTGAGATTTGAATTTTGAGAATCTTTATCATAAATTTAGTTGGTGCATTTTATAACATACCAAACCTTTGTTGGGTTATTTTATGCCAGAACCAAAATTATTTACGGTCATTTTTTTTTTTTTGTTAAAATGATCATTTTTGTTTGTGAACGTTATTATATACTAGTTATACCTATGTGACATTGGCCGGGAATCTTTTTACTTTTATTTCTGGTTCACTTGTTTATTTTTAAAACCTTTTACCAAATTAAAAAAATAAATAAATAAATAAACGAAAATATTTTAAAACATTTTTAAATTCAATATATTATCATCACTAATAATAAAGAGATTTTTTAATTATCACTAATAATTAATAGATTTTTACTTATTAGCACTAATAATTAATATTTTTAATTATCATAACTAATGATTAATATATTTTTAATTATCATAACTAATAATTAATATTTTTAATTATCATAACGATTAATATATTTTTAATTATCATAACTAATAATTAATATATTTTTAATTATCATAACTAATAATTAATATATTTTTAATTATTAGCACTAATAATAAATATATCAATTATTATCACTAATAATAAATATATTAATTATTATCACTAATAATAAATATATTTTGAATTATCACTAATAATAATTATATTTTTACTTATTAGCACTAATAATTAATATTTTTAATTATTATCACTAATAATTAATATATTTTTAATTATTATTACTAATAATTAATATTTTTAATTATTAACACTATGGAAATCAATACTGACAAAGCATGAAGCCACTTGATATAAGGAGCTAAAATAAAAATCATTACTACTTCAAGGTCAAAACTAGCCAATGAGAAGTGTATTATGAATACCAGGTTTGACAGAAAGATCTAGTTTTAGAATAAGATAAAAAAACAAAACTAGACCAGCATGACTCGTTGTGGAAATTATGTGTTATTATTATTATTAATATTATTATTATTATTATGAGGGCTTTACCTGCTCCACTAGCTTAAAAGTAGCTTTTACTCCTTAAAAAAGAAAAAAAAATCATGCTGTTTTTTTTCCTTTCTCCCATTTGCACCTTAAAATAAACATTGAAAAATTCAAAACATTTCTAACATTATCTTCAAAAAGTTCCTAGTTATTTGCTTCCTTTACAGCTGGATGAAAAAAAAAAAAAATGAACACTTCTCTCCTTAGCTGTAAGAAAAAGCAGTGTGCTCCTTTCTGTAAAGCCCTGTATATTATTATTATTAACTCTTTCCCCCCTTTCTTTCTCTTAATTATTTATATAATTCATTTTCTACTACTTTCTATTATTATTATTATTATTATTATTATTATTATTATATACAATAAATTACAATTAATACAATAAATTACGAAAACTAGATGGTCTATCTTATAAATTGTTTTTGAAGCTGTCACCCATGTTTATACTACTTATAACGACCATTAGTTAAATCAGAGCTCCATCCCTGGTCAGGTAACCAAAGGGGTGATCACATTGCTCAAAAAGCATAACAGGTATTTGGACATATCCTGGGCTACTGTATCCTTTTATCATTCACCGTTTATTTGCCTCATTCCTGTAGTCCACTGTGTGACAAGCAAACAAGATCCACAGAGTTTTAGTAATACATAGATAAAATCTAAGAGATCATCCTGAGGAATTACCTGAAATATGGATAAACAAAAGTGACATTTGTCATGAATCCTATTCATTAATACATAGCAAAATAATATGCATAAGAGGTCCTTTCATTAAAAAAGAAAATTGTTTTTTTTCAAGAGGTTATTTTTCTTTCTCATTTGAAACACTATTTTTGTAAACAATTCTCTCATGAAATCGACACAATCATCCTTTTAAGTTTTGCTCTTTTTCATCTCAACAGTTTTTGTCAGGTATTCTAAAAAAGGATTCCATCCCGTAATATAAATGCTATCTAAACCCTCATCTAACAACACCAACAAAACAAGAGGAAAAAAAAAAAAAAAAAAATGGGAACGGGGAGGTGGCGGGGTTTAAAAACAAACTAACAAAATTACAAAGTCTTCTATGATGCCACTAATAGTCACAGAAAAAAAATTGATTTTTGATTATCAATAAGATTCACATTCCCTTGTTTACAAAAACTTTCTGCGGTCATATCATTAAAATCTAATTGACAAATTTGTTCATGATTTAAAAACTATAACATTATTTATGACTATAACAGGACATGATATTTTCGTTCCATGATGAATAGGTACATCATAAAGAGTTTTCAGTGCATATTTAGAATGACACTTATAAAAAAAAATAAAATACAAAAATTTTTTTATGACATATGTATTCGTCACAAAACAAAGATGTCATATTCTAAAAATCACAAATTGATCAAGTGGGGGTTTTTTAATAGCAAAGAAAATCAAATATTGGGAAAAAATTTTTTACTAAAAAACAACAAAATAAAAAAATGTTTAATTTAAAAAAAAAAAATCAATTTATAAATATATATTTTTTTATTATAGAAGTTATATTTTGAGATGGATTATATACACTATCGGTCATCCATAGATTAAAATTTGCCTTGTGTCAAGACAGCCGAAAACTTTTGTAAACAAGAGAATGTAAATCTTAACAATAACCTAAATTTTCATTCAATAAAAAAAAAAAAAAAAAAAAAAAAAGTTATACCATATTACTCACTTTTCAAAAATGTTCAAATTTACCTTTGCGAAAATATGATAACGATTATTATAGCATCTAAAAAAAATATGATAACGATTATTATAGCATCTAAAAGAAAATAATGAAATAGAATTCTGATTATAATAATAAAATATTGTATACGAATGACGAAATAAAAAGTGATATACTGTATTATATTATTATCATGATTGTTTTAGAAAAATTGTAAATAATGATAGGGAAATCCTTTTCATTATATTTATCACTGCGATAATAAATAATCCAGATATGGTTTCTGGTGGTCAGAGGGCATTGACGAATTTTTCTTGTTTAAAATAAAAAAAAAAAAAAACTAGGAAAATGCATCAATTATCTCCCCTTTTTACATAATTGTTTTTTCCTCTTCCTATAAATTTAAGATTATATATATATATATATATATATATATATATATATATATATATATATATATATATATATATCATAAAAAGCATTACTATTTAAGTCCATAGTAATGTTTTTTATAATATATTAAACTTTAATTTAAAACATTTTTTCACCTAACTCTGAACATTTATTTTTCTTAATACCTACCTCAAAAAACAAAAAAAAATTTTTTAGTACAATCGACAGAAACCACGTAGACCATTTTATTTTACAAGCTCATATTCACATATATATAAAAATACACATAAGGTAGAATCACAATTTAATCGTCTAAAATACTTTGAAATATGTGATAAACAACATGTAGCAAATAAAAAAGTAAATAAAAATAAATTCTACAATTTTTCATTAAAATGTTAAGGGCTCGAGTTAACTCCCTTGTGGCATATTATGAACAGAATTATCTCCCTTTAAATTGAACTTTGTGATACACATGTGGTAAATAAAAAAAAAAAGCAAATAAAAAGAAATTCTATATTTTTCATTAAAATTTGATGGGCCATAGTTATCTCCCTTTACGTTCTTTACGATTTGTTTAGAGCAGCCATGTTAAATTTTCAGTATGACATGTTTGTTGTTTTTCCAGCATTTTGCGTGTATGATTTAACTTACAGAAACTCAATGATTTCAATGTTAAGGTTTTTTTTTTTTTTTTTTTTTTTTTTTTTTTACTGAAACATGGTTTTAAATAAAGATAAATCATTTAAAAATACAGTATACCCTAAACTGTATGAGGTTTCCTATTATTCACAGCTTTGCATAATCATGGCTTATCATCGCATACCAGGCTAGCATCATAATGTCATAAAAACGAATGCTTGGTAAACAGTATTGACAATTTAGTGGTTTTCCCTACTAGATCTAGAGATTTTGATATAGCAGATAAATTTTGGATCTAGCGTCGATTTTTTTCTATAAAAAATCTGGAGATTTTGTTTGCCAGTAAGATTTGCAGAATTTCAAACCGTAAAAAAAAAAAAAAAAAAAAAAAAAAGAAATACAATTAGTTTGGAGGACATACAGACCAAACAGCTTCAGAAAGTGTTTAGTACCATATATAATCTCATATGGACGTTTTAAAACTGCATCCAATACTCGCGGTTTTGCACTATTCACGAGGGGTGGTTTAAAGAATGTAATCTCATGAATAAGAATGGGAATACTGTAATGCGGAAACACAATTAACTGTACACAATCTGGAAAATTACACTAGGATTCTACAATAAAATTGATAATCCTTGATATAACAATTCTCAGTAACTTTTTAAAATAAGGTTCCAATTTTATGTTACAGACTTGTGATTGTGTATTTCAAATTTTAGTAATAAACAAAGTTTGTCAAGGGATTTTTATCCCGCCCCTCCCCCCCCCGAGATTATACCATTGTTGTAATGACCTGGTCTCTGTTGTAAACAGAAACACATTGTAAACCAATCATAATGGATACCTTTTCTAAACTGATTTCCAAAAGATGAAAATCTTAAAAAAAAAAAATAAATAAAAATAGTATACACAATATGTTTCTATTTACTTACATGGGAAGAGTTAGACATAAGGTTAGTTTTTAATGTGAGAAAAACCCTGTTCCACAAAGAAGGGTCACTTACTTGAAACACAAATTAAAAAAAAAAAATGCTTCAATGACCAAGGCTAGAAAAGATTAAGTGTAGTATCAGAACAGATACTATACTTTGCTCTGAGCAAAAAAACACAGAAGTTGATAGAGATGCCTGCATAATATAAAAGTAGAATCTTATTGAATTGTTGTTTTAGCAGAGTCGAAGAAGAATCTAAATTTCATTTTCTTTTAAATATATTGAATAAATATATATTTATATGTACACAGACGTGTATAGCCATTACAGGAAGCTTCTATAAACAGCAAAATAGTCTGAGTTACAGACTAATAGAAGGATGAAGGTGGATAAGAAAGAAATAATCCTTGTTGAAATTTTATCAAATTCGATGACTGCTTTTGAAGAATTTTTTTTTTTTTTTTTTTTGCACAGGAGAAGATGCATTCAATGAACTGTTGTGGTTTGTTAAGCACATTTTATAAATTCTATAAAATAAAAGCACACAAACAAGAATTGCCTTTGGCTTAAAATATTAAGAGTAAACCAATTTTGAAAGCCAACGGCCAGCTACCAAATTGTGACTACAACAAAGAATTGTTGCGATTGGTGCTGATTGGTCGGTGATAAAAGATCGATTACAGGTATAACAGTAAAAATGATTTTAAAAAATTAGCGATTTTTTTTTTTTCAGAGCTGTATCATTTTTCTTTTTGAAAAGTGAAGTTAAAAAAAAAGTCAAAGAATCAAAGGTACATTTCTGTTGGACAAAATAAAATATTTTTTTCAGGCATCATGATATTTTTTTTTTTTTAAATTGCAATAATTTTTTGTTACAGCATTATTTATGCTATATTTTTTTTACCTCTCTTGTAAGAGGACAAGTCATTGTTCTTAAAGCTTAGTGGTTATTCATATATTCTTGATGTCAAGGAAGTTTTAAAGATTCAACCATTTCTGGTATTTTTGTTTTGTGTTTATTATTTTAACTGTAGCTTTTATTATTTCTGAATTAAGTTTCTGCCCATTTTCTATTATTTTTATGTCAATTGTTTTTGTGCAAAAAGAATGAAGAGACATTACAAAATAAAGAAATTCTAACACTTTGAAGCAAAAAGTGGGGAAAAAATAATATTAAAATCTGAAAAATATAATCATATAACTGATATCATTTGTTTATTTGTTATTTTTTTCTGTATTTTTATATACTTATATTATTCTGGTAAATGGTACTAGTCTTATTTTCTTGCATATCTTATAAGAAGAAACAAGAATAGGAATAAAATAACAGATATTAAAGAATAGGATAAAAGAATAAAATAAAATAAAAAAATGGATAAAAAAATCTTGACAAAATTTACAGTTGAGAAAATAAATTAATAAATAAAAATAAAAACTATCATTACTAGTTTAAAAGTACAAACGTTTTAGAATTCAGAAGAGATATTTTTCTAAATGTTTAATAATTTGTATTAAACCAAATATATGTATGTCTGTGTATGTGTGCATTATTGTTATGCTATAATCACATTTTAATATCCGAGTTTCATACATTTGTAATCATCAAACCTGTGAAACTGTTAAAGTGAAAATTTGATTGTGTCAGTGTCCACTCACATGTGTGGGTGTGTGTAATACTAGTGAGAGAAAATTCCAGCAGATTGCTCAATTCTAAAGAAAAGTTAAAAAAAATAAATAAATAAAAGAATAATATTAATTAATTTATTTATTTATGTATTACAGAAGATCAGAACAAAATCGGAAGCATTAGTTTCCAATGCAAACAAAGGAAACCTATACTTGGTCTCCTATGGCAGACTCATCAGCCTCTGTTTTCTGGGTAGACACACATAAACAGAGGCTGATGAGAGGCCAGCATAAAAAATGAATTACAGATCATTTTTTGTTTGGATTTGAAACCGATATTGTATTGATCTCCTGTAATTAATTATAGGAGAGAGAGAGAGAGAGAGAGAGAGAGAGAGAGAGAGAGAGAGAGAGAGAGAGAGATTAATTTCGCTTCTTAGCCCATTTAATCGTTTCACCTAAAATTCACAAACATCTACAAAATGTATACATTTTCTTAAACTTAGGTGAGAATATATATATATATATATATATATATAGACTTTGCACATGAGCTCACACATGTACATGACATGAGTTGGTGTATTCATTTATATGAATGTATTTATAGCAAGATCTGTAGGCTTTTATAACTTCTGAAAATTTGTCAAATATTGAACATCTAAATCTTGCTTGAGAAAACACAAAGGTCTTTGCCATTAATTTCTACAGATTTCAAAGTTTAAAGTCTGCACCAATGCCATCGAGAAAAGGTGGGTTAGCTATATCATTTCTTTCAGCCACAAGAATCATAGGTATTGAGATTCTGACAATTTCCAAGGCAATATTCTAAACTGAGCAGCAAGAAACCGATCAAGATCACACGATCTTATAAAAATTTTTAAGGGTATTAAACATTTAAGCATATTGTGTAAAATTAGCTCCAGCACTACTTAACAGCTAGAGACTATTAAACTCACTCCTCTTCATATAAACTAGCACAGAAACGATGGATAATTATAGGAGACTGTCATACCAGAATACAGTGTTAAAAGAAGATGATAATAAAAAAAAAACAAGAGTAATAAAGAAAAAATCCCAAGCAACGACAGACCGATAACCTGTCTACAGATATGTCTAGAAAACAGCTATACCAAAATACAGAATTAAAAGATGTTAATAAAAAACAAAAGAAATAAAAGAGAAATCCCAAGCAACTACAGACCAATAACCTGGAGAAGCTCTTAAAAATATTTCCTTTGAGTATTTGTAAAAAAGAAAACATTCCAATTATAATAAATAATATATAAATTATTATAAAAATTTTATTTTTGATTTCAGTGAAAAAAAAAATCATTTTTTTATAATTTCTTACGTGTTGACCTCGATTTTTGTACGTGTAAAATACACATGGGGTTGATTTTCGTACTTCACTGCTGAACACGTTCTTTTTGTACTTAACTGCTTTTTCTGCTGAATTCATTCTTAGCTAGAAGTAACAATTCTTGGATGTTATGCCCTTATACCACATCTTATATTGAAACAAGGAGATTTAATTTACTAATTTGTATATCTTAAGCTTTTTATACTTTTAAATACCTAATTTATTCAAATAGTATTCGTTTCTATGTTTATGTGCTTAGACAGAAAGGTATACAAGTGTGAGAGATGGAGAAACTCTGGCAGGGTCAAAGGCCAGCCTCATTAGAGGGAAACAAAGAAAAGAAAAATGGCTTTAAAGCTTGTTTGTCACAATGTTATGAAACCGAGATGGTGCTGATGGGCGCGTTGTTCTGCGATGAAGCAATTGAGGCAATGTCGTCAAAGTTAATGCTGCTAGCAACGCTTGGAGAGGCAGCCAGTTCAGTTCCTCTATCCTCCATTGCTTGGTAATCCACGCTTATCTTTGAATCAAGGAATTTTATGCCTCTGCGAGAGAGAAAAAAAAAAGAAAAGTTTCAAAGAAGGAGACATGGTTATAGAACATAAAATAAATCATCATCATCATATTGAACTTAAATATCATCATCATCATATTGAGCTTAATATCTGTTTATATGTGTCCTGGATATGACCTTAAACTATATCTGATGGTGAGGCCCCACCTTGTGGGCTTTGGGGAGTGTGGAACCACTCTTTAATTGCAATTGCTCCCAGGTCCACTCTGCCCCGGAGTGGTAGTACCTGTTAAGGTCCCAACTATGGGTTAAATAGAAACTGACTTGAAAAAAAAAAACATATACTCTATTAAAAATTTTTCTTCAAAATCGCTGGATTCAGCATTAAATAACCTGAAAACGGTTGATATACCATAAAACAAAAACAACCAACTGTTAATGTGAGTGCGTTTGTTCTTTTTTCAATGTGAGTTTGTGTACATTTTGTTCACTTTGTCTAGTATGTGGAGATATCTATTCCTGCTTCTGGTAGTATGTGTGTGTGGGTGTCCATGTCTGGTAGAATTTTGATGCATTTTTGTTGGTATATTTTATGTTTGCATGTGCTTGATTTACTGTATATGTGCAGTGTGTGTGTATAGTGTCTATTTTTACTAATACGTGGAAACTAACCTACATAACCATGACACGTTGACCAACCACACGTAAATTAAAACAGAATAAAAAGATACAAAAACAAAAAAGACATTATTTGAATCCAAGGTA
The DNA here is from genome assembly GCF_053919585.1 of Euprymna scolopes. Classification (NCBI taxonomy): domain Eukaryota; kingdom Metazoa; phylum Mollusca; class Cephalopoda; order Sepiida; family Sepiolidae; genus Euprymna; species Euprymna scolopes. The sequence continues at coordinate 97,288,771 of NC_136493.1, forward strand.
AACCGAAAATGCTAGATAACCTTCTCACCCACTGATTGTCATGATAACACCCTTGCTGAGAGCCCATCCTTCAAACTTGTCCGTCTAACATTCACATGAATTGAAATAAATACATTGAGGACATTGCCAAGGCTGCTGCAAAGAAAGTAGATTCCCTTTAACATGCTAGAAAATTACTCACAGAAAATACCATAATCTGAATCACCACCACCACTCCCATCCCCACTATCCAAAGAGTGGTTGGACCAATTGTTGTTGGTATCTTGTAATAGTGAAGAATTAAGGAGGATGGAAAAAAAAAAAAACAAGAAGTGAGAGCACCATCCAGACCTCTACTAAAGAGGAATGGAGAAAACTGGAATTTTGGGTAGTCTTATTGATCAATTTCAAGAGAGAACCAAAGGGGATAATCAGCAATAAATCAACGGTCGTGAAATAAATATGCAAGGTGAATTTGGACAGGTGCTGAGTCATTTTATCCTCTTCTGTGTAAAAACTGCAAGAATTTTTTTGTCAGCCTGATAGCTTTTGCTGTTCAAAATCCAAAATTATAATCAAAGAGTTTCTGTCTTAAGAGAATATCTTTGGAAATGATGTATTGTTAGTGAGAAGGGACAAGATATAGCGAGTGACGTCACGGCAAGAGAGGGGGAAGCAACTGTCAACCATTTTTCCAACAACAAGCCTCTGAGGTAGACATACATTTGCATTCATGTTGATCTTCCCTTTCTTCCAAAACTCGGCATTGAAGATCAGTGGAGGGTTAAAGGCGCATTAATGTCGGTCGGTCAATTGATATGATTTTGCGATATCCTGACCAGAACATCAATAAAATCTATGACCCGTTACAAACGTGTATTGTTTTCTTTTTCTTTATTTGAAAATATGATCAGCAATTCTGATGTACTCAACGTGGCACATTGTGTTATGGCAAGACACAGATAAACAAAACAGAGATGAAAGTAGTAATTTTCAGAAAAAAATTGAAAATATTTTGTATTGATATTAAAGTACTTACTATGTGAAAATTTACTTTTTTTTTCTTTTTTTTTTTGCGCTCGCTATTTTCCTTTTTTTGCTCAACCAACACCCTTACACTTTCACACTTCCGCCTTTGTGTTATGGTTTCGAGCCTACCTGCCTACTACAACTCTTTTTTTTCTTTTGGCTCAACACACACCTATAAACACCCGGGCAGTGCCGGGCACCCAAACTAGTGTAATATAAATCCTACCTGTCTGTTTAAATGTATTTATGTATGTATGTTTGTATGTTTACCTAAAACTTTTGACATAGGCGACGGATTTTCACAAGATTGGCATCGTTTTGAAGCACGGCCCTTCGGATGGCAAATATAGAAAAATTAGCTAAAAATATTAATTCCTTCACTGATATTTTCGAAAGTCATCCCCTCTTTTTAACTGACTAGCCTTAATTTAAACATTTGTCATTTCCGGTTTGGTGATGGGTGCAACAGCAAAGACGCCACTTTTTTTTTGTTTTTCACATTCTTTTCCTCCTTCATGGTATGCCTTCCTACTACCACTTTTTTTTTTTTTTTTTTTTTTTTTTTGCTCAACACACACCTCTAAACACCCGGGTAACACTGGGCACCCAGGCTAGTTTATATATATATATAAAAGGCAAAATGGACACGAGCATTTGTCTGCAAAAGGTTTTTCAGATCGGGGTTCTGCTGTCGGTTAAATTCCGCCAGAAGTTTTCCTATACTTCCAATATCATAATATCTGAGATTTACATTTGATTGAGTTAAAAAAAAATTCCCACCGTGCCATCGTCTCGAGTGTTTGTTTGTCTTTTTCATATAATAAAGCGAAACTATTCAGACGCTAACGACAGCTGGCCCCTGGCTAGGTTTAAAAGCAACGTTTATTTTTGCGTATGTGTGGCGACTCCTATGATTCTTAAGTTAATTACCAACCCATTGAATTCACGATCCTCTTTGGCCTAATGGTTAGCGTGGAAAACTAATTATCCACCTCTTGCTCTATCTTTTTTTTTTTTATTTTAACCACGTGGAAGCCATTCTTAACATTGCTTCGTCCTTGTGTCAATATCCTCCACCCGGGCAATGTCGGGTACTCCCCGCTAGTTTATAATAAAATGATCTAGGTTTCTGAATTTTTTAGATGAGGATTGGTTATTTCATATTATTTGGATTCTTCTGACTACTGTTCTCATCTTGAGTTTCGGTTGATGTAAACTCTGACCTTCTTCATGCGTATCTTGTTGAACTCTGGAATCTGCACGGATTTTTGAAGGGACCCGTTATTTAATTCATGGTAGTAGCATGCTCTTGCTGCAGATGTGCGGTGCAGTAATTAGAGTACTTGGTAAAATTCAGATGTAAAAGTGTTGAAAGTTCAATCCTCAGTGTGGGTGACTAAAAATACAATTGCAAATTACTTAGGACTCTATCAAGTCGCAGTTGATAGAACGAGAGCATGTTACCTTTGTGAATTAAATGAAGGGTTCCCTTTGAAATTTTATGCAGATTCCAGAGTTCAACAAGATACACCTGAAGAAGGCGATGATTATATCGTCAGAAATGTTGTGAAATGACACTCAAGATGAGAACAGTAGTTTGAATAATCCAAATAATATGAATGATGATCTATGTTGACAGTATAAAATAACTGTAAAAAGATTAAAAATAAAATATTACAAAAAAAAAAAAAAACTTTATTAAATTGCATTTCAATAGAACTGCAACCTCATTTCACACAACACACATTTGAATGAAATACCAAGGTCTTATGTACGACATGAAAAGAAATCAGAATCTTAGGAAGATCTCTATAATTCCAGTAATTATATGAGCAACCAGACTCATGAAAAAGAATTTCAAAACCTACTTGGCCGATGAACCAAGTGCAAGTGAGATTCAAACAATTGCAGTTAAAGGGATGGTTAGAATCTTAAAAAGGTCTCTTGGTTGGAATGTATAAGATGGCAGAGTAATGCCTTCATTCCTAGCTTGAATAAAATAAGAAAATTTTTTCTTTTTACACTTCAGCTAGCATACTTCTGATAGTTAAAATTTTTGTTGCTTAATTTTCTTTTTCATCTGTTTGTGCTCGTTGGTAAATTGTTAGTCTAGTTGATTTTGGTGAGGGTCTCTTTAAGACTTCTGTTTCCTTCAGCTTAATTTTTCTCTTTGAAGCCTTTTTCTATTATATAAAAGCAAAACTGTGTGTGTTTGTGTGTGCAATTTTTTGTATGTCCGCCAAAGGCTTTTTTTTTTGTGGGGAGGGGTGCTCAGAGAAGTTATCACAACTTAGAACTTTTTATATACTCCCTAGATTATAATATCTCCGATTTACAAAAGGAAGTCGTCTATCTTATTTGAGTGACTTTTACACACTATTTTCATGTTATTTATTACTCTCTTAATATTTGATATAAAATCAAAACTAAAAATCAAAAGCGAAGTGCGTTCTTGACACGTCCAGAAGCAATGAGCTATGATCAATGCGGGGAAAACCCGTCATATCAGACAATTGCTATTCATTTGGATACTCCCCTTTTTGTGGGGAGCTGGTTTTCCCAAACATCTTGGGGAAACAAACAAATATGCAGAAAGCGTAAAACTTAACTGGCTCTGCATGATTTCATTTCTTTATGGCGTGATGTTTGACCTAGAAAAGCAGACGTTTTTTAAGCATTTAATTTCAACGATTCTCACTTCCTCTGCCCTCTTAGCATAACAGTAATGTGTCATGTTTCCTTTTCCGACTTTGCCTCAAGGCTTTGGGTTCGAATCTACCTGCCTACCAAAGTTTTTTTCCTCCCTACACATGCACTGACAAACACCCGGGCAACGCCAGCACCCCTGGTAGTAGATTATATTTCTCATATGCCAAAATCTAGAACTCTTAGAATACCCAACACAATTTTATCATCACTTTTACTAGCATATAACTGATTCATTTAAACACAATAATAGTTAAATATATTCGTAAGTGCACACACACACACATATATATATATATATATATATATATACTAACTGTATATACCGAGCTTTGCCAGGTCGAAACATATTGTCAGGCAGAGGGTTTAGTCACATGTCCCCTCTCATATGTGTGTGTGTGTGTGTGTGTGTGATACTGTAGGTTTACTGAAGGTTTTCAAGAGCTTAGCTAGGCCTACAAAACTTAATACACTTATCTTCCTCGTTAATAATTGGTTTCTTTCTCTCTATGCTAACAGATGGCAGTTCTTTTATTTATTTTTTTTAACGGCATCTTCAAATCACCAAAAGTTTTTAGACCAATCAGAAATTTTTTTTTTTTTAAAAAAAAGGTTAATTATTCTATTTTTTTTCCTTAAAGCTTATTATCACCTACACATAGATTCATTTTTATTCCCAGTTCACATTTAATAAAAACATCAGAAATACGACACCACAATACCAAAGTCAGTTATACTCTGGAGGTGTATGTGTATGTGATACCATTGTCACCGCCCCCCCAAAAAATTAACCCTAAAATGTTGAGAGCTGTCTGATCGTGTCAGTCCAGTGACAACTTTTGTTGCACAACTCAAAGCAATTGAATTTTGGACTATCTTCCCCACCTGATCTCTGCCAAATGCCATCTTCTATCTCTGACTGACATAATTTTTGTCTGCTCCATCTCCTCAATAGATCCATCTTTCTCCTTTGTGGAGGTTTTTCCGATCATCAAATCTTTTTTCTTCAGCTTCTTTTCTATTTCAATTTGAAGCTTTCGATTATATCTTCCATATGATAAAATGTAAAACCTCAAGATTCTAGGCAAACCCAGAAGTGATACTAACAAAGACAAAATTCTTGACTCTAGGTGAAGACTACTGGACAGCATCAGACTATTACATGTCCACACTGTAACAATTCCTGCATGATGATGAGCTTATAGTGAAGCAAGTGCTGTACAATACCCACAGCCACTTCTCTGCTTATTCTGTATTAGTGGGGGAGGGGATAGCTTTGCCCAGGCATAAAATATGCTTAAATATATTTTAATTTGTCCAGATTTCGTATATATTCTTATAGAGTCATGATTTCAAAAGTAAAATAAGTATTTAGGTGCAATCAGCTAGAATCGAAACCGAAACTGTAGCATTGAAAGCTGGTGATGTTACCACTGTACCAACATGACATGCATAAAAACTGATTAAAAATAAGAATGTTTAACGATTTTTTCAATTTTGACCCATTTTTGTCTCCTTAAAAACAATCTTAATCAGCTAAAGACCCATAAAAGAATGGCCTGTAAAAACTCCAATCATTTGAGGCCCTTAGCGCTGCTCTGCGCCTTTTAGTTTCGGAAGAGATAGAGTTTGAAAATATGGAGATAGACAGACAAACCGACAGACATATAGCCGTTTATATATTAGATTAGAGAGATGGTTAAAAAGAAGAATCTATAAAGAACCTCTACCTTATAGGTCTTACACTGTCTTCCGAGCTCCTGTCTCTGCCTAATCACTACAATGTTTTTTTTTTTTGTTATTTTTACATAGGCATCACCACATTATCAAGGCCAATAGGCCACTCAAGGATAAGGGTTAAAGAGTGTACAGTATGTTACATGCCTGTGCTTGTTTTGCAAGTACTTCTATGGAATATGCTCTAATGAACATACTGTACTTGTACTTTCTTACTGTAAGTATCCTCGACCAACCCAACTAACAGCAAAATCCCACCTCTTCAGTGTAGAGGTCCTCACATGTTGGAAAACTTTCTACCCTAATAGCTTCTTTCCTCAGACGGCTTGTTTTTAGGATTTCCCTCTTGCTCCCTATTTTCATCATTGCACCATCATGCAGAAATTTAAATGTAATATGAACAAACATCTTGCTGCACAACTCCCCACTTAGGAAGTTCCCTATAAATCTGGCCCCTAATTGCAATAGTCCCTTATATCTCAGTATCAATGTGCAATGTTTAGGTTGAATAAATGTACAAGATAAAGATACTTACAGTGTAAATCCAGCTGGGATGAGCAACATTATGGCCGCTACGATGAATATAAATCCAGTGTAGAAACGCAACGTGCTAGCGTAGATCACGGTAAATATTAGAGGAGCAAGGAAATGGATCAGACTTTCTCCGCAATGCATTAAAGCAAACAAGGAGCCTAATAAAGAAGAAAATATATATATATATCAAAAATAGTTATGTAACATTTTTGTAAACAGTTTGCAAACTTTACGTAAATGTGTAGAGAGGATATGTGCATTATTGCTATCAAGAAACAATCAACAAAACAAAGTCTTTTTACATACGTGCGCTGTCACTTGGCTTCCATTCTTTTTATTGTAGTTTTTCGATGTGTGCGCTGCGGTCATCTTGTAGTTGTTGATCTGCTTTTAACTCAAAAGGATTCTACTCATGCATTGAAGACTTGCAGAGGTTTCAAAGGTTTTATTTAGAAAATAGTTGTTCATGAGATGAGAGACCAATCTAATTCTGATTACTTCTTAACTTGTTTTTTTTTTTTTACTTAGTCTTAAGATGGTCGATGTGTTAAACTATTAGCGACCCTCCCCCACACTCTAAGTATTGGAAAATAAAAGTAAAACAAAGAGGAAAAAATATAACAAAAGAAATAGGAAATAGGGTTTATCAGTAAGACAATAGATAGGATGCTGTTTACTGGGGTAGACAAAAGAAACTTAACATGGGATTGTTGGTCAGGATGTAGCAGTGATTAACAAAAGGATGGAATAATGGATGCAGATATATTTAAATTTGGTTTGCAGGCCACTTTAAGATTGGCAACTGGTTTTATGACACTGGGAAATGATTTGCAGAGACTAGTGTTTTGTGACGTTTTTACAAAAGTACCCAGTTCACGATGATTCGGAGCATTTTTGCAACAGTCGATGACAGTTTGCATTGAGAGTCTAGTGAGATACTTAACAACAGTCAAGACTTGGGGACAGTTGAAGGCTGATCATGGCTGGGACCAGATCAAGAGAGCCTGAACAGACCAAAATGAGCTGATGAAAACTGACAGACATAACCTCGACAGCAGAACATACATGTAGATTTTAGCATTTAGAGACGGAGGGGGTGGGGGTCATACATGCAGCAAGAGTCCAATGAATATATCCAGACTGTGTCGGAGTCAGTGTTATCTTGTTTTTTTTTTCTCCTTATGTTGGGACTGATCTATAGATTTTAGTTTTACTGGTAATTTAAAATCTTAAAATATGTATTTTATCATTAGTAACAACAATGGAAATGAAGTTTTACATAAAAACAAAACAAAAAATTAAAAGAATCGTTTTTGGTGTCAGAAAATGAGCACAATTTTTCCAATTTTGATTATCATACCCAAAAATTTCTGATTATTTATCCCAACATTAATAAATCTTGAAAATTTCATTGACTGGATAATTTTTTTGTGTGGGTTTTTTTTTTTTTTTTTTTTTTTTTTTTTTAAATCAGGAAAGGAAGTTATTTTTTTTATTTAAAAACAAATTACCTTCATTTTCATTATTTGAATATATTGTTGAGTATTTAAAATAATATAGTTTCTTAATTGAAGGTTAATCATAAATTTTATGGGTATTTAAATTTGAAAAGGAAATTTTATAGATATTTTATGAGTACGGTAGGATAAAATATTGGCTTGGCTAAAAAAAATTCATTTATTTTTTGAATGTCATCTTTCCTATATTACTAAAGATCATTTTATATTCTTGTTGTTCAAATGCTGTATTTGATGTAGCGACTATGATAACCTCAGTGTGTAATAAGCCTCTCAGTTCTAACATTTGTTTGCATTTCAAACTTTGAAATAGAAAATCAAGACAGAAAAAAAAAAAAAGAAATTGGAGAAACCGGCATATGACGTGGATGCTTTTATGGAATGGATGTGATAAAAATGGTTTGCTTGATTTCAAAAACGAAATTTTTCAGTGAGAGATGCTCGTTGCTCTGAACAACCAAAGATGATCGATAGTGACCATGTAAAAAGCCATAGTTGAACAAGATTGATGTTTGATAACAAAACAAATTACAGACATTCTTAAGATAACTAAAGCAAGCATGGAAAATTAATTGCCTCAATATACACTAAAAAAAAAAACAAGCAGACTTTTTCACTAACCCAATATTTTAAGCATTTTCTTTTTAGTTTCAAGAGACTAAGAAGAAAAAAGAAATAGAAGCTGAAGAAAAAATAGACCGTCTATGATTGAATGTATATTTTGCACAGGAACTTACCTTGGTCTGTAGGGTGAATACCACGGGAAACAATAGCTCGCATCATCGGAAAAGGTAAAAGTTGGAATGCAAGCAACAGGATTGCTGAAATAAGAAATAAAATGCCTTTTAATTTTTCTCTTTCAGATAAATTTATAAATTAAAAACAAGAAAATTACAAGATTTGATTAGTATGCTGTATTTTTCTTCTGCTCTATTCATTTCCTTTCAACTCTTTATTTCTTTTACTCTTTATCCATTTCTTTTCAACCCGTTATTGCAACATAATCATTACTACAATCATCGGATTTTGATATTCAAGTTGTTGTGAGTGTTCTGCACTCTAGGATGGGCAACACCAGGCAACATCTCATACGTGTTCTCCATATAGTCCGAGCCAAAGGGTGACTGCATATACTGCAGGAGGTTGGCATATGGAGTTAGTCCCAGAAATGGCTGAAGAAGTTTACGATCTGAAAATTACTTTATTTCATATATATTTTTAAGATCTTTTCTTTTTAATATTTCTTTATATTATTGTGAAAGCAGATGGAGAGAAAGAGAGAGGAAAAGAAAGAGAGAGAGAGAGAGAGGAAAAGAAAGAGAGAGAGAGAGAGAGGAAAAGAAAGAGAGAGAGAGAGAGGAAAAGAAAGAGAGAGAGAGAGGAAAAGAAAGAGAGAGAGAGAGAGGAAAAGAAAGAGAGTGAGAGAGGAAAAAAAGAGAGTGAGAGAGGAAAAAAAGAGAGTGAGAGAGAAAGGAAAAGAGAGTGAGAGAGAAAGGAAAAGAGAGTGAGAGAGAAAGGAAAAGAGAGTGAGAGAGAAAGGAAAAGAGAGAGAGAGAGAAAGGAAAAGAGAGAGAGAGAGAAAGGAAAAGAGAGAGAGAGAGAAAGGAAAAGAGAGAGAGAGAGAGAAAGGAAAAGAGAGAGAGAGAGAAAGGAAAAGAGAGAGAGAGAAAGGAAAAGAGAGAGAGAGAGAAAGGAAAAGAGAGAGAGAGAGAAAGGAAAAGAGAGAGAGAGAGAGAAAGGAAAAGAGAGAGAGAGAAAGGAAAAGAGAGAGAGAGAAAGGAAAAGAGAGAGAGAGAAAGGAAAAGAGAGAGAGAGAAAGGAAAAGAGAGAGAGAGAAAGGAAAAGAGAGAGAGAGAGGAAAAGAGAGAGAGAGAGGAAAAGAGAGAGAGAGAGGAAAAGAGAGAGAGAGAGGAAAAGAGAGAGAGAGAGGAAAAGAGAGAGAGAGGAAAAGAGAGAGAGAGAGGAAAAGAGAGAGAGAGGAAAAGAGAGAGAGAGGAAAAGAGAGAGAGAGAGGAAAAGAGAGAGAGAGGAAAAGAGAGAGAGAGGAAAAGAGAGAAAGGAAAAGAGAGAAAGGAAAAGAAAAAGAGAAAGGAAAAGAAAGAGGAAAAGAAAGAAAGAAAGAAAGAGGAAAAGAAAGAAAGAGAGAGAGAGAGAGAGAGAGAGAGAGAGAGTGAGTGAGAGAGTGGGAGGGGTGTTTAAAATCGGGTAACTACTTATCTAAATGAATAAATCCAAAAGTGTGGCCCATTTCTCGCACTTACAGTAAACTTAAAATGTCCTAATTCAAATTAATTTAGTGTTACAACATGACAGATGCAATATCTTTTTTATATATTGCTTCTGTATGTGAAATATCAGTCACAAGGTTAATTTGTACATTGTTTTTGATAAAAGACTTTATTAATTAACTATTATTTATTGTTTTTTTAATTCAATGATTGTTTCGATTGTAATACAACAAATAGTTCTATTTTGTAACATTGTTGGATTCATAAGAAAAATAATTAGCACTAGTGGGGAGGGGGGGACACCTGGCTTTGTCCGGGTGTAAAATACACTTAAATATATTTTAATTTGTCCAGATTTTGTATATATTATTATAGAGTCATGATTTCAAAAGGAAAAAAAAGAAAGTATTTAGGTGCACTTAGCTAGAATCGAAACCGAAACTGCATCATTCAAAGCCGGTGACGTTACCACTGTACCAACGTGACACACATAAACAGATTAAAAATTTTAAATAAACTAAGATGAATGTACAAAATGTTTAACAATTTTTTTCGATTTTGACACACTTTTGACCCCCTTAAAAACAATTTTAACCAGCTAAAGGCCTATAAAAGAACGGCCCGTAAAACATCCAATCATTTGAGGCCCCTAGTTTCACTCTGCGACTTTTAGTTTCAGAGGAAATAGAGTTTGGGAATATAAAGACAGACAGACAAACATATAGATGTTTGTATATTAGATTTATATTCGAAAGTTTCTCTCTTTATGCAAGTGAAAAGCAAATTGGTTTCTTCTTTCTTTAACAAAAATAAATTTGTATTCTAATTACCAAAAAATGTTAATGTCTATTTATCTGTAGGAAACTAAACATTGATGTTATTTTATTTTTTTTTTTTTGCATAATTTCATTACTGCCCTCTTTTACCTCTCAAACATCGAGTTCATAAAGAAGTTAGGAACATTAATTTTCCTCTCACTAATATGTTGCAATATATATATATGTGTGTTTTTCAATTGTTTCATTTTACTTCACTCCAAGTTCTCAGAAATTAAGGGGCCCATTCTTAGGGGCTAACACTTGATCTCTATACGAGATACATAATTATTTGGATATTCTATTAAAGTTCTCCATTACGTCTCCGATGTTCAGTTAATAAAGAAATAAAAAAAAACATAAATTTTCCTTTCCTCAATTGACCACTTAACTATGTTAAAGTACAGCATAATCACATTGACACACCGGTTCCCGCCGGATCACCGAAGTTAAACAACGTTGAACCTGGTCAGTACTAAATGGATGACCATTTGAGACTTTCAGGTGCTGTATGTGCTCTCTGCTTATCTCGGCATTGTTTCCAGTCGTCCTGGTCTTCTCTTTGCCACTGGACTCAAACAGTGCCGATTCAGGAGAGGTGTGGTTGGGGATTGCGCAACCCTTGCCTCACAATTACATGCGCTACTGCCCCTAAGGGGTATCCTTTGTCTTTCAAGACTGAACGGAAGCATGAGTGGATGTTAGAGTATATCTTTCTTGTGGTCTCATGGTTTTATCAGATTCCATGACAAGAATTTCTTCTAGTCTGGTGGAGTATACAGCCTAGTGCTGTTAATATAGGCAACATTACTTGGAGAAAGTGCACCATTCCTCGTATAGCCATACCAAGGGAATCTTATTTGGTCTTCGAATACTATGTCATTTTGAATTGTTGGCGTAGTTTTTAGTGATATTAACTTTGAAACGCTGTTATTTTTGAATTTTTTTCTGCTACTTTAGCGTTTTTGTAAAAAGCTTTAAGCTCTTCTTGTTATTCGTATGGTGATTGTCACTTCTTGACAGAAGAAGACCATCTTTCCCTTGCTTTATTGTTGATTATTCATCCATATTCATATACTTTTGAATATTGTTTTTTTAATCTTTATTTTTTTTATTCCATTTATACGTTTTATAATTTTTTAAAATTATTTTTTATTTAAATTTTTTAATTTGTTTTTATTATATATATATATATATATATATATATATATATATATATATATATACATTTATACACATACATATATATATATATATATATACACACACACACACACACACACACACACACACACACGCGTGATCAAGATGCATCAATTTCTATCTACTTTATTTGCGTTTGTTATTCGTATATATATGAACGTATCGCCCTTATTTTTTTTACTAGCCTGGATGCCCGGCATTGCCTGAGTGTTTGGAGGTGTGTGTTTAACTAAAAAAAAAAAAAAAAAAAAAAAAAAAGTTGTAGTAAGTTACATTGACCAAAACGTTGTGAAAATGACACTATATGGGAATAGTAGTCAGAAGGAGCCAAATAATTCAGAGGATCTGTGTCACTAAACCTATTTCGCTAGTATCCTTTTGAATTTTTCATGTTTTTTTTTTTATATCGTCTGGTTTATGCAGGGGCAGATAAACATAGATTAATCATGCTTCAAAATGTCTTTTGGCAAGAGAAATAATTCATGGGTACAAAAAAAAAAAACCCCAAAAAACTTATTTCTCTTTAGTTATAGAAGTATGTAACTTAAATACTATATATCCATCTAACACTGACCCTATCGGCCAATAACCTCTGAGCTATTTTAAATGTGTAAGAGACGAACAGAATCTTTATAGAAATATGAGAACAGTGAATTACTTACACGCCCTCTCGTGATCGATTTAATTCAACCTACAGATTTAGCAATTACTTATCGACTAATCTTTTACAGAGATATGAGAAGACATTTAATATCACACACACACACACACACACACACACACACACACACACACACACACACACACACACACACACACACACACACTAAATAAAACACTCATTTTATTTCATATAAACGTCCAACATTTTGAATTCTATCGACCTTATTAATTTAAAAAAAAAAAGAACAAAAACAGTAGCCTATCTTTAAATTCTAATGGCTATATGTTTTTTTTTTAATTCACTCATTCCATGCTATAAACTCTTTACACATTTTGAATGCTAATGGCTATTTTTTTTTTTTTTTCATTTCACATTACAAACATAGCAAATAATATATTTTCAAATATTGTACTGGTATTTTATTTCTTACAAAGTTTTGAAATAAAGACGGAATGTTGATGAATACATAATTTTGGTTTGTTCCTTTTTCAAACGTTTAGAGTGCGTTTAGACATGATTGAAATCCGAAAATTGGAAGAGAAGCTGCAAATACCTTATAATATGTTTTCATTACGCCATTTTGATTTAAAATGGCATGATTGAAACATACAAGGTATTTACAGCTTCTCTTCCAATTTTCGGATTTTTAATCATGTCTAAACACACTTTATTTCCTTTTGATGGATTGACTGTTGCTATTTCTTCTGATGAGTTAAGAGCCAAATAGATTCACTAATCGAATAATAATTAAGAGATTGATTTTGTGCCACGAAACAGATACTGTCAAGAATTGTAAATGTCAACTGAATTAAAGGAATAAATTATAAGATGGTCAACATCATGAAATTTGGAATATAGACTTTTCTCATTCATTCATTATATATATGTATCCATTAAGTTTCACAAAAATCGGCGGTATCTGAATTTTCATGAACTGCTTCTACCCCTCTTTACTTGAAAATGAACTAAATATAGCCCAGATTACCCACCCTTATGCCCCGTAGCTGTGTTCCAAAATTCATATTGATTCGTTAATTAGTTTACGAGTGAATGATATACACAGGAATATCTCTTTCTGTGCCTGGAAGTGTTCTTAGATAGACTTTGTATCCAAATCAAAAGTATTGAATATATATAATCGAAAAAATCCCATTTAGGAATAATCTGATGTTGATCAAAATTAACACTTTTATACAGCCTAACATCAAGAATGCATTTGAGAAGTTTTATCACTGTACAAGCAGAAGAACCAGACATATAAAATCAACAGTAGGTTATTTGATAAGACAAGGACACATTCGAAATTAATGTTTTCGCTTAGAGCACAATTGAACCATGATACTCGACTTTTGCATTTTAAACTTTAATTCATTATATAAAAATTCCTTAACAGTAGGTTCTCTACAGTGCAATGTAGACTACAATGTATTGTGGACTAAGTCATTGCGAGGAGGCATGTGAGCATCCTACCGGTGCACCAGTGGATTTCCGACTAGAACAGTCAATCGATTTGATTGATGAATGGGCGATTTCACTGATTTTGATGACAAATAAAAGTATTGGAAGTGCGAGACATTTGTTGATCATTGTTTAATCTGGGGCAACATCGAGTCTCCTTGCTAGTATGAACACATGCCTATTTTTCTATAAACAGAGATTAAGCAATAATGAGTATCTGAGATGGAATTTGAAATATGTTGACCTAGATTCCTGCGAGTCCACAACCACTTAGAAAATCTTTAAGTGATTTCTTAATGATATTCAATTATTAGCTCTTATTAATTATGCCTATTATCAAGAATCAATTATTATTTATCGATCACAGAGCAGAAAAAATGTATTTGCATAAATCAATCTGTAAAGAATTATTTTTTTAGAATATTCGAAAGTTTGGAGATATTTTTAATTGTATCTACATAGGGTGTTGTTAAGTGTTGAGACATTATGTTGAACAAAGATGGCGGCAGTAAATCAAAATCGGCGAAGAATCAATGCAGTTACGATTTCGAATGTTGAATAATTCTTAGTAACAAAGATGGCAGTGAAAAAAAAAAAAAAATCAATGTAGTTCCAATCTTGACTCCTTTCGAGACAGAGGCCGACGGCGAAACTGATTGAATCCAAAATTCAACATTGTTTTTATAATAACTTTTGAAGCTTCTGATTGGTTGATTGTTATAACTGGTTATAAAAAGGATCGTTAAAATCATTGGAGTCATACCCTCATTAGAAGTCAAAAATATTTTAGCAGGTGTTAAGCAGAAGAAAATATTTGCATTATTTTTTAATTTTTTTATAACATTTATTTATTTATTTTATTTATTTATTTTTTTACAACATTCAACGTGCATACCGTCAATGTCCACATTTTTTTTAATACTGTTCATATTTAATTTTCCTCTGAGGTCATCAGAACTAAGGCTGGCTTTAAGCCTCACATTACCATCATATCATTTTCATATCATTTCTCTATATGCATCCCTCTGCATATACATGCCTAATAGGCTTTTCTATCGGCCAACTGCTAATATCACTTCCCTGCTATACCCCCAGAGCATTAAAACTAGGGCTGTGACAACAGCATATTCTTTTCATTGCTTTGACTCTTGAGTATATATATATATATATATATCCATTAATATCTTCTGTTTTTATATAGACTAATGTGGTTCTCAGTTGATTGACTGTGTCGGATATATATACTCGAGAGTCAAAAGAGTGAAAAGAATATTCTGTTGTCACAGCCCTAATTATAAGACATTACATCAACTAATTACCACTGAATTTTACCAAATGATGGTTTTTTGAAAAAAATCGACATAAAAGCCCAGGACGACTGGAAACAATGCTGAGATAAGCGGAGAGCACATACAGCACCTGGAAGTCCCAAACGGTCACCCATTTAGTACTGACCAGGTTCAATGTTGCTTAACTTCGATGATTCAACGGGAACCAATGTATCAACGTGATTATGCCGTATTAATCATTACAGGTAATTATTTTGTTAGATATAGGTAATTATTTTGTTGCAACATAACTTAATTAATTACGATATTGTTACGCTTTCAAGTCGAGCAAATGTATGAGACGTTTTTAAATACTTTCAAACTTTTAATAATCGATTCAGTTATAACTAGGCATGTGACAACAGCATATTCTTTTCATTGTTTTGACTATTGAGTATATACCCGTTACTATCTTTTATGTTTTTATATAGACTGATGTTGTTCTCGATTGATTAACTGTGTCTTAATATGTCGGATATATATTCGAGACTCAAAAGAATGAAAAGAATATTCTGTTATCACAGCCCTAATTATAAGACATCCTGAGGTTGAACTTCCTGCTTTTGGTTTTAGCAGACGGTCTTTTGAAAAACTATGAAATCTCCTATTGTTACCGGGAGGTGATAATGGTTTAGTGGTTAATGACATTGACGACCTGGGTGTTCCAAGTTCAAATCCAGTTTGTTCCACAAAAATCACTTTCACTTAGGATATTGGCAACCTTGCTGTGTCACCTCCTAAATACCGAATGTCTTTCTAGAAAGAATTCTACCTAGAAAAATATTAGTGAAACCAATGTAAACAATAAAATTTTTGGATTCATATGATATTATGAGGATGACCTTAACTCTGAAATTTCTAAAATGGGAAGAATGATAGGTGACAGTGGCAAAGTGGTTAATGACAACCAACTGAAAACCTAGGTGTTCCAAGTTCAAATCCAGTTCATTCCAGACAGACACATTTTCATCAAACCCACACTTGACCTTGTGTCTAACCATTCTGGAGAGGAGGTAAATGAAATTAAAAAAAAAAAAAAGGAGAATTAACCATTTATTCCTACGCATTGTTTCTGATATTATAAGAAAAAAAGAATCTATAATGTAAATCCCCTGTAACTGTAATAAGTTTACAATGATGGTCCAAACTCAAAAAGGTACTCCATAATAAACACTGAAAAAATTTCAACATTAACACTTTCGTATTATTTGGATTATTCTGACTACTATTCTCATCGTGAGTTTTATTTGCACAACATTTCGGTCGATGTAACCTGCGACCTTCTTCAGGTGTAGCTTGTTAAACACCGGAATCTTTCTGTCGAACTTGACAATCATCACAGAATTTTGAAGAGAACCCTTTATTTAATGCATATGTTAGCATACTCTCATTCCATCAGCCATGACTAGATAGAAGTCCTACGTGATTCGCAATTGTATTTTTAGTGTCACCCGAACTGAAGATTGAATATGCAACCTTCAGAAGAGCATCACTTACCACTGAATTTTACCAAATAATTCATCAACTATGCCACATGTTCGTGCAGATTCTCAAGTTCGACAAGATACACCTGAAGAAGGTCGGAGGTTACATCAACTAAAACATTGTGCAAATAACATTCAAGATGAGAACAGTAGTCTGGATAATTATAATAAAAAAAAAATGAATAATCAAAAAAATATATATAAATAATAAAAAATATATAAATAATAAAAAAATATGAATAATAATAAATAAAAAAAAAAATGAATAATCAATCCTCATCACAAAAATTCAGAAACATACTAACACTTTCAACTGTTCAAAATTTGACTCTTTGCTTTAAATTTGTTGTTTTCTTTAAAAGGCAGTTACTCTCTACACCCATAAATTCATTGGTCATATATGTGAATCTGCAATCATGAACAAACTGGGAAATGGGTGCCCGACACACAAAACACATCATGCATTTCAAAGCTGGTAAGTTTTTGCCGTCATTGCATCTCTAAACAAGTCCTGCTAATTTTAAAGCATGAGTTACTTCCCTTAAATAAAGCTGAAAGTCGGTTTGAACACATTAGGAAGATCTGACATGGAGGTCCACTTCTCCCAGATGGCCAGAGAAAGGACAGGGTCTACCAAAAGGGTATTCAGTGTTGGTAGTTCAGCTCAAGGGCAGTGGATGTGAGGACAATTGTAGATGGTATGCTCAGCAATCTCCTCCCCCATGCTGCACTTCCTAGAGATAGTGTCGATCACCTGGTTGATTTTGGCAAGCCAGTACTTCAGTTCAGGGTGGTGGCCACTTGGTGTCACCTGCTCCTTTAGCTCTGCCTCTGCCAAATGATTAAGCTTCAAATCTCAGTCACTAGATGTGTTTGATTCTATCAGGAGCTGCTGCATTGCCTCTAGCCATTCGTCTTATGGCTGACTCATAATGGTAGTCAATCTCAGCCTGGTCTGTAGAGCACCCCTCTTTGGCTTGAACTTGCCAGTTTATTATCAATTATGACATTTAGAGGTTGGAGAAAAGTCAGAGGATTTACTGCTTGTTGTTGTTGTTGTTGTGGAATGCTCTTCAACAAAGATGATTGCGAAGGTCTTCTTGAGTGCCTTGATCTCTGCTTAGAAGGAGGATCACCATTTGCAGGTTGGTATGGTGAAAGAGCACTGGATCAGGGGGTCACTTGGATGCTCCTGTTGATTTGATCTCATATAATGGGGGACATCATTTGTTGAGAACATAGTGGGGCATTTCTCTAAATGGCTTTATTTTATTTGCCCCCCCCCTTTTTTTTACAATGGAGTCACTGCTTATCAAGGCCCAAAGGTCACTCGAGGTTAAAGGTTAATTGTTACAAGAAAAGGTTCCCCTTTTCTTGTAAGTAAGAAAAACATTAGATAAGTGAAAATGAGATTAGGATGGACCGAGATTCGTACTTTGTAAGCAAGGTTCAGAAATGGAATTTTGCATTGTTCAGTTTCACATTGAAATAGTTTAGATATGTTTGTTGTAAAAGGAATTTTAATTATTCAATTCTTTTTATGAAAACTGAATTAAAATAAGGTCAGCAAGAGAAGAACGAACAATAGCAATTTAAAAACATATTGAAAAATAAGTTAGGTCGAAAAATAGGTTAGTGAGAATTCTTTGTCTGCAGAAATGGTTTGGAAACATGCGCCGAACCACGCATGTTTAGGCCACGTGGGTCAATCACATTTACAGACGTGAAATGAGTTCTCAATATAGGAGCTAGAGTCGAAGATCAGTTAGTGGGAGACGAAGATTGGAGGCAGTCGAGTCTGGATCGAAGTCAGCAGAGTCAGCCGGACAGAGCTGACATGAGGAGGGTCCCCCTTTGGAAGCGAAGGGAGAAAGTTTTAAACATGTAGAAACGACTTTGAATTCCTGGATGTCATCATCATTTCGACCAGCCAAATGGAATAAAAGAACATCTCATATTTTTGTAACTGCCGTCTTCGTGTCGTCATTCTGCAAATTAAAGGTAATGTGTAATCATCTTATATGAACTTTGTTCCCACTCATCTTTAATGATTCTTCCCTGTTAAAAGAACTGATCACCCCCTCTCTCCTCTAGGCTAATATAGTGTTATAACATCGACAGAACGGTATAGATGTCTTTTCTCCCTCATCACCATCGTATATATGTACCCCGCCATCTTTAATATGAACCCCCCCCACCCCCCGGTTATACAACATAATGAGTGTACGGGGATCACCATTAGTGGTGGAAATTGAGTAGAATTTGATTATTTAAGGGGATGATATAAATGCTGAAACAGTTTCTAGAACAGCCCGCTTGTGGAACTCTGTTCTGCTGGGCTGGGCTGCTTTCCAGCAGACTACAATATGGTCGTCTTCAAGTCTAATGTAAACAAGTTCTTGTTGAGTGGTGATCATCAAATCTTTTGTATGAATCTCTTGTCCGTTTTCTTCAACCACAACACTATTTTCACACATTTGTATTTAAAAATTTTTCTTGAACATTTTTACATCTTCCATAAGAGCTTTATGGCAGGATCTGCCCTGCCGTACGTAGTTTGGAGACCCCTGCTCTAACTTACTGCCACTATCTTGCATTTTAAAATGGGTCAGTGTCTATGTTAATTTGTGTGAGTGATCCCCCACTGAAAAACTCCCTGCTAGTGAGGCGGTTTCCGGTCGGGAGTTGGGAAGTGGCCATTGTTGTATATACTCGGTAGTTAGTGAGGAGTCAAATAAAATATTCTCTCTGTATCCGTTGTCGAAGTCCGTCATTTATATGTTTATATATATCTCTTCATACATATTAACAGTCCTGTATTCACTACTAACACTGGTAGCAGAGCAAAACGTGACTATGGCTTCAAAACACATTTCACCATCCGTCTTAGTTAAAGACAAATACAGCACGTGGAAAAAAGAAATGCGTATCTGGGAAATGGGCATGTCGCTTGACAAAACAAAATGCACTCCCATAGTATTTGTTTCTCTGGAAGGAAAATCCAGAGAAGCTGCATTGGAATTAGAAACAAAGCAGAAAAATGTAAAATTGCAACTAAAAAAAATGAACCTAGACCTATTGTCGGATTCCCATCAGGATCTTATTTTAATGAAACTGTTGCTAGTAACCTCAATGCCATGCATGCAGCTATAAAACAATTTATGATGTGCGAGTCTTCGGAAAAATTAAGATGTGCACTTCGGCATCAAGTTAGGACGAGTACAACACAATTTTACAAAAATGGTGATGTTTTCTATAAGAGAAATTTCTGTGATAGATGGCTTGGTCCAGGAACTGTCATAGGGTGGGAGCACAAGCAGGTACTTGTTAAACATGGAGGTACATATGTAAGAGTGCACCCATATCATCTCGTGTCTCACCCAGAAACATAGAGTGCTTCTGAAAGTGACGCTATAACTGAATCCACCATTTCACAAAATGAGCCAGAAGGATCTTCAAACTTATCTGACAAGGACGATATTACTGAAGAACCAGGAACCCTGAATGATCATGTTGCACAACATCAGACTGTGAGAGAGACACATGTACTACCAAAAGAAAACCCAATTCGCAAAACAATCACCCTTCCCAAACCAGGACAATCCATTAAATGCAAACTTGACAATGATGAGAATTCGGAATGGCGAACATTGAAGGTCATAAGTAGAACAGGCAAAGCTACAGGCAAAAATAAGCATTTAATGAATGTGGCTATGGAACAAGGTGAACCCTTTTGGCTCGACTTTAATCATGGAGTATTGGATTGGAAAGAAAATGAAGTCGAACCAATAAATAAGGATGAAGCTACCTCTGGTGATGAGGAAAATATAATGATTTCCTCTTCTAATCACGACCTGGAAATGGCAAGAGAAAACGAACTCCAAATCTGGGTTGAAAATAAAGTGTACACCCAAGTGCCTGACCAGGGCCAACCCAAAATATCCACAAGATGGGTTTACACAAATAAAAATGTCAATGGCAAACAGGTCTATAAAGCTAGGCTTGTGGCGAGAGGCTTTCAGGAAAGGGATGCAAGCAACATAAGAAATGATTCTTCAACCTGCTCTAAAGAAAGTTCACGCATAGCTTTGGCTATAATGTCAGCTAACCATTGGGTGTATAACTTAAGTCAATGGACATAAAAACAGCATTTTTACAAAGTAAAGAGTTAGACCAACTGATCTATTTGCATCCTTCCAAAGAAGCCAATGTACCTCCAGGATATGTTTGGAAACTCTCCAAATGTGTTTATGGATTGACTGATGCATCGAGGTCATGGTACCTGACACTCAAAGAAGAATTATTGAAATCGGGAGCAGTGGTTTCAAAATATGATCAAGCCATATTCACATGGAACTTTGGAAACAAGCTGCATGGTATTATGGCTACTCATGTTGATGATTTTTGCTTCGCAGACTCAGAAATATTTCAGAGCAGAGTTATAAACCGGATTCGTCACTTGTTTAAGATCAAATCTGAGGAAGTTGCTGAGTTCCAGTATATAGGATTAAGTATAAAGAAAAACAGGAATGCTGTTAAACTTGGACAGGACGAATATATCAAAAAGCTAAAGTGTATCCCACTAGAAGCAGGCAGAAATTTGAAAGATGCAATATCATCAACAGAGGTTACGGAAACCAGGCAATTGATCGGTCAACTTAATTGTTAGCCACACAAACCAGACCTGATCTTAATTGTGATGTTAGAGAGTTAAGTTCAATGCTAAAACAAGATGTAGAATGCTTAAAACAGGCTAACAGGGTGGTAAAAAAGCAAAAAAAGAGAAATGTCATATAGATATTCCAGACTTAGGGAACCTTGAACACCTAAAAATTGTTGCATACAGTGATGCTTCTTTTGGCAATTTAACAGATGGAGGTTCATAGGGAGGCTATATACTTTTTTAGTTGGAAGCAATGACAAGTATGTGCCCATTGCCTGGCAGTCTAAATGTATTAGAAGAGTTGTCAAAAGTACTTTAGCTGCTGAAACTTTAGCCATGGTTGACATGGCAGAAGCCTGTATTTTTTATCAAAAACTTTTGTTAGAAGTATTACAACTGAAAGATGATATCAATAACATTAAGATCTTCTGTAAAACAGACAATTCCTGCCTTTATGATTCTGTACATTCCTCAACACAAATTTTGGATAAGAGACTTCGCATAGAAATGGCTATTTTAAGAGAAATGAATGACAGAAAAGAAATTGAAGAAATCTCTTGGATATCAACTTACAAATTGCGGACTCCTTGACAAAGAAAGGAGTGCCATCATTCAAGATCCTTGGGTTCATATCCGAACCAAAGGAATCCTCTGTATAATGTAAATACCCTGACCCCTTTTTTTCTTTTGCAGATTACATGATGCCCAACTGAAAAGAAGAGAAAAGAGGGGAAGAACTGTTAATTTGTGTGAGTGATCTCCCCTGAAAAACTCTCCCTGCTAGCGAGGCAGTTTCCGGTCGGGAGTTGGGAAGCGGCCATTGTTGTATATATTCGTAGCTAGTGAGGAGTTGAATAACATATTCTCTCTGTATCCATTGTCGAAGTCCGTCATTTATATGTATATATATATCTCTTCATACATATTAACAGTCCTGTATTTTTCTACTAACAGTCTAGTCATGCAAACTACTGACACTTAGAAAAACACTGAGCAAGTGTTTTTGATTTCTTGTAAATAGCTACTTTATTAGCAAAGTATTCAGGGTACTTTTTATCTGCTAAGTGTAAATATTTATAGTTATGAATACAAATAAAACGTTTAATAAGGTTATTAAATTTCTGTATTTTCGCTCTTCTTAAGGAAATCACTATTGAAACCAAGACAAAAAAAATGAACTTGATGCAAGAGTTTTTCTTTGTTTTCATAATTGAGCTGCTCTTCGTATTTAAAGAAAGTAGAAAGTGGACCTTATGTTTACTTTCGGCAAACTCATAACACTCTCTTACATTATTTTGCCTTTTAGTCCTCGTATTCCATGGGCGATATTTCTGATGAAAGGGAAAGAATTGCTGTTTTCTGGGTCAGAATCTACGAGGGGCGTGCAATAAGTAATGTCCCTCACTCACTTCCAGTTGTCTGATCTACCTGAAATTTTGCATGTGCAATGGTTTATATCTCTACGGGTTATGTGGCAAATTACAGCTCTGAACTAATTGTGGTTTCTGTTTTACAGGTGTTTGAATTGAGTCAGGTGTGAAATGGAGCCTGTTGAATGTCGAGCAGTGATCCGATTTTTGTATTTGAAAGTACACACACCACAAGAGACTTTTGATGAAATGAAAGAAACTTATGGTGATAATGCCCCATCATATGAACTTGTAAAATGCTGGCATCGTGAATTCAAACATGGCCGGAAGTCTGTGGAAGCAGCTCCCAGACCTGGTCGCCCCCCCCCCTTCGGCCATTGATGAGGCATCTGGCCGTCAAGTTGAGGCTGCCATTTTGGAAGATTGGCACATTACTATTCGCCAAATAGCCCAAGATGTCAAGATTAGTACAGGGTCTATGGAAACTATCATTCATGACCATTTGCATATGCATAAGGTGTCTGTCAGATGGATTCCCAGGTTGCTCACACAATTCCAGAAGCAAGAATGCGTTGAGTGCTCGAGGATGAATTTGGAGATGTGCCAAGAAGAGGAGTCAAAGTTTTTCAAAAGACCTGGGTCCATCACTATGATCCAGAGACCAAAGCCCAGTCAATGCAGTGGAAGCACTTGGACCAGGACGGAGTAGTGATGACAGATTTCCTGGCAGGAGCCTATTATGCTTCACTTTTAAGGAAATTAAGGGAAGCTATCAAAATCAAGAGGCGGGATAAAATCAGCAAAGGTACCCTCCTCCTGCAGGACAACACTCCGGTCCACAACTCGCATGTCACCAGATCAGAAGTACCGATGTGTGGTTATGAAATCCTTCCCCATCCTCCCTACTCTCTTGAACTTGCACCCTATGACTTTCACCTTTTCCCAGCCATGAAGTTGTTTTTGAAAGGAAAGCATTTGCCAGATGATGCAGCCTTGATTTCTGAAGTCACGTCGTGGTTGAAGGACCAACCTGGGGTGTTCTACAAAAACGGTCTCCAGAGCTGCATCAAACGATGGGAGAAATGCATAAGTTTGGGTGGTTCCTATGTAGAGAAAGACTAATAATTGTGCCAAGTTTCATTGCTCTACTGCTATGGGAAGTGGGTCAGGGGCATTACTTATTGCACGCCTCTCATAACACATCATCAACTAGTTTTTTGATCTTTAAGTAGTAATTTTTAAGCTCCTGACAACAAGTGGTTTCATGCTTTGTCTGGAGCGATTCCCATACACACACACACACACACACACACACACACACACACACACACACACACACAAATGGAAATATGTCTTGAATCTTTGTACGAGGCTAAAATTTATGACCAACAAAGACTGAAAGAAACCTACTACAACTACTACTGTTAATAATAAACAATTCATAGCTGAACTATTTTATTATTAAATTTTGACGAGTTGTAACTTGTCAGGTCAATTCGGTATTGTCTTAATCTGCTGTTAGATTTAAGATGGAGATGCTGACTTATTGCTTATCAAGTAAGGAAATCTATTCTCATAACCAATCACATTATTCAACCACCAACCTCAATCGAGCTGGTAAAATAGAGCAATCGTTTCCAGTCTCCAATCTCTTTTTCTTTTTTTTCTCTCGCACAGTAATAACATGAAACAACACTTATGTTCATTGTTCCCCGACAGAAATTATTATTTCACAATTGTTTATGCCTAAAAGAAGAGATTTTTTCCATTTCTCAACATTTGTCTTTGTAACATTAGTGAAAGTATCAGATTTACCCATTTTCCAGAACGTTCCATATTCAGAAACTGATGGAACATTTTATATAGGGTGTTTTTTTTTTTTGTTTTTTTTGAGATTGTAACCTTTAGTTATTTTGAGTTCAGCTTGGTCTGGCAATTTATTATGTGGTTTCAGCAGGACAGAGCCGCATGCAACACAGCACATGATATGATACATTTACCGAGAGAAACATTTGATGACTAAATGATTTAACAAAATGGACCTGTCAACTGTCCATCTTGTTCCTGCAATTTAACTCCATTAGATTATTTTTTTGGGGGATATGTAACGTTCCATGTCTAGACTGGTAAACCTGACAAATTGCTGCCAAAGTTCGCTACTCTAAAATTAAAATCAGCTTTGCCCCTAAAATAAAGACTTTTTATTCACACCGGCAGCATCTCATTTGCATATGATCGATGAGCAATCACATTAGTCTGCACATACGTTGAGGATAAAATTAACTGGGCTTCTCCATTTGTTTGTTTTTCTTTTATTCAGCCACAGTAAAGACGATGGTCATGGCTGAACTCTACAAGCCGCACAAACAGATGGACGTTTTTGTGGCAAATAATTTCCTCTATGTTAACACAATTCAATTTCAAAGATAAATGTTTCTGAGGCACCCATCTCTTAGAGATCTCTTTTCAATCTGGTTAATTTTTTTTTTTCTACACTGCATTTCATCTTTAAAAATTATATAAAACATAGAACAAATTAAAACCTCTTATATAGGTAATATTGTTGGAACCATATGTAAATAATGTTCTAATTTTATGTTATGCAGACCTTTAGACAAATTAATCAAAGTTTTAATGAAAATAACTTTTCTATTACGATGTCGTTTGCTTAAAGCATTGTATGTGATATATGTATATGTGTAAGTATTAGAAGGCTATCACAATGCAATAAATGAAACGCACTCCTATTGGGAAGGAATATAAAACAAGTGATTTTTTTAGATGAAGATACATTTTTTTAAAATTTTTTTTTTTCATAGGCATCACCACATTATCAAGGCCCAGAGGCCACTCAAGGATAAGGGTTAAAGAGTGTACAGTAGAAATTGGACAATATAGTAATCATTAGTAATGAAAATTTGGTAAATTTGATAACTTATATGGAACGGCTCATCAAGAACTTATTTACTTTAGACTTGAACACAACCATATTGTAGTGAGCCGGAAAGCAGGAAAACGGAAGACAATTCCACAGGCGTGCAGTTCTAAGAAAGAAGCTTTGTTCATGGAATCTACGTTTAGGTTTAGGCACAGATAAAGAGTGGGGGGAATTATTGATAGTGTTTACAGCTAGACGAGTGTTTCTTGTGAAAGTTAGGCGAGGGGGGACCATAGATTGAAGCTCAGTCGAACACTTTCCATGAAAATAACGATACATCAGAGACAAACTCGCAACATCTCTTCTGTGAGATAGAGGTTGCAGCGAAGAGAAAAGGACATCTCCTACGAGGCTACGAAGTCTATTTTGAACTCTATCAAGACAGGACAAGTCCTTTCTAGCAGCTCCTGCCCAGATGTGGCAACAGTATCGGAGGTTACATTGCCTGATACGTTGTGAGAATACCAACCAAGACAAGAACAGTAGTCCAAACAATCTAAATGATACAAAATTATCAATACTCGTTTAAAAAATTCAGAAATATTGTATCAAATTTATACTAACTCGAATTTACACAAAAATTGAAATGACTCGATACTCTTTCCGTTTCATAGAAATATTTTCTCTACCTTAACGCAATTTTGAATTCTTTTGAATTTATTTTGAATTCTAATGACTGTGGTTCATCGGAAAAAAAGAACAAAACTATTCTTTTTCATCATTCACTAACAGCCATTGTGAAAATACATCTGAAGAAGGCTATGGGTTACATCAACCGAAACGTTGTGAGAATAACAATCAAGATAAGAATAGTAGTCCAAACCATCCAAATAATACAAAGAGATTTTCTACTTATTTTTTCAATAATGAATCTTACTTGATTAGTCAAAAATTTATATTTCACGGAAAAACCTCTTCATCAAATGGTAAGCGTTTTAAATCTCTTGAAATCTGTGTGGACTAGTAATGTTGTTTTATAATTATACTGCAGTAAATGGAATAAAATAAAAATTTTATTCATCTGTTTATTTGTTTTTGTGAAGGTAACCGAATCTACACGCAAACTAGGTTATTCAATTAATTTTTTATATATATTATTTATTTAATAGTTATTTATTTTTATTATAGGGAAAGGGGTATAATCAGAAATCATATACTAAGCCTGTTATTCTTTAAATATTATGATTTTTTTTTTACATGAGAAGCACCATTTATCAAGGCTTGAAGGCCACTTGAGGATAAGGTTTTATAAGTGTACAGTAGTCACTGAGACAACAGCATATTAATAGTGGTGGAAATGGATTATTTAGGGGGAGGCTCAACAAGAACTTGTTTACATTGGACTTGAAGACGACCATGTGATAATCAGCTGGAAAACAGACCAGCAGAACAGAGTTCCACTGTTCATAAACAAACTTTGTTTATGGAATTTGCATTTATATTTGGGCACAGATAGAGAGTTGGGGGAAACTTGATTGTTGTTGTAGCTAGACAATAGTTTTTTTTTTGGGGGGGGGGCTCAGCAAGCAGAGACCATAGACTGAAGCTCAGATGAGCACTTGCCATGAAAATAATAGAGCAGAGACAGGCTCGCAATGCCTCTTCTGTGAGAAAGTGGTTGCAGGGAAGAAAAAAGAGCATCACCGATTTTTCAAAGCCAGCTTTAAACTTTGTCAAGGCAGGATAGGATGCTTCAAGCAGCTCTTACTCAGATATAGCAACAGTACTCCATTTTAGGACATATCTAGCTCTTGTATAGATTTAATATTATATTTTATTTTAATTATAGGGTGGAACGATAAAATTGTCACCCTAGAAAAGACGACATGATTCCATTTCCATTCGGTGAAAACTGGCTTTCTTTTTGCTGCAGATCATTTACTAGTTGGTCAGTTGTGTACAAATCCCAAGAGCAATAAAAGCCTTCTATCATGTCTGAAAGTGACACAATGTTCAACAAGCAAGATCGGAGATGGGCCGCTGTACAACTCATGCTCTCTACCAATCCAAGTTATGACGACAAGATCATTGCCAGAACCCTTAAAATGCATTGCTGGATTGCTATGAATAATAGGGATGTGCCCAGGATGATGAAAACAAAGTTTCTGGCCACGGTTATCGCCTTTGGTATGGTTTCAAGTGAAGCCAGATCATGCCACCTCACATCTTCAAAGTCGGCTTGAAAGTCAACACCAAAATGTACCTGGATGTGCTGAAGAGTGTGGTGATCGCCTGGTGCAATCAGGTGGCCGCTAGCAGACACTGGGTGTGGCAGCAGAACTCAGTACTGCCCCACAAGTCCAAAGAGACCCAGGTTTAGCTTCAGAAGTAATGCTACGACTTTCTACCCTTCTCTTACTGCCCCCACCTCTCTCCTCCCCTGACCTGAACGCGCTGAACTACTTTGGTCTTATGTCGTGAACATCATCAACATGACCTCCCACAACATCAAAGCCAGCCTGATCACCGTCATCTGCCCAGCTCCCGTGAGCCCTTCTGGAAAAGGTAAGCTCCCAGTTTCGGACCTGTATCAAGGCAGTGATTGAGGCTGAAGGTGGCTATATTGAATAGATGTCAGCTCTACTTCATAATCAAGTTATCTGAATTTTTTTAATAAAAGTTTTAAAGCTGTAGTGTTGTTTTCTTTAGGGAAACACTTCTCATTCCATCCTTTTTTTTTTTAATAATATTTTTTTCTAATTAACTGATAACTTTATTTTCTTCCATACCATGGCAAGAGTTAATGCAACCCGCAGCAAATGAGATAAAACAAAATTGGATTCTTTAAACAAAATTAAATAAATAAATGCAAAAAAATCATGTTTTGTCTTTCTTCTCGGCACATTTTTTAAATTTACAATTTAATTTTCTCACGTTTAAAAAGAATTGCTCCAAAAGACCAAGGTCTTTTTTTTTTTTTTTTTTTAACTGGAAGGTCACCACTTATAAAGGTTTAAGGATCGACCCCTATGGCACACCTGCATTTATATCAAGTTGTCTTGACCAGACGAGTGTTGACCAAGGTAAGGATCTATTAGGCATGTGTACACAGTGTGATAATGTATGGAAGTGAAAGCTGGACAGTGAGGGTTGAGGATATGTGTTGCATGGAGAGAAAGGATATAAAAATGATACCATGAGTGAGTCTTAAAGTTTGGACAGTATAGGGAGATGTGTGCAGCACAGGAGACGTTTGGTTTGGTCACATTGAAAGATGAAGGACTTTGATAAAAATTGGAATAGAGATTTGTTTTGTAGCATTATATCTGGATTTTAATCTTTATAAAGAAACATAAAAGTTGGTACAAGTATTCTTCTAATTTATAAACAAGGCTCGTTCCAGAAGTAAGGCCTTCTATTTTTTTTTAATTTAAAAACTAAAACGTTGAAGAGCAACAAACACGGAAGTGGTACCATTAAACCGAGCGATCCTTCTGTGCTCCAGAATTTATTTTTCTACCATGCACTTTTGCCAGCCTCTTTTGATGCCTCGGTTGTAAAAGTCACATCTTTGTTGTCACTCTGAAATCGACAAACCCATCTCCTAACTGTGCTGACATCAACTGCATTGGCTTCGTAAACGTTCAACAGGTACCAGTAAATGTTGATAGAGTTATTTTTTTATGTATGGAAGAATTCAATCCCGCATCTCTGCCTCTGATGCATTCCCATGACAGTAGTTGCTGTCTTAGTCTCACACCATCAATATCTGCAACAGAGAGATGAAACTTTCAAGCCATAAATGCATAGGTTCAGTCATCATAACAATGCCATTTGCAATACCCTCTGATGAATTCAGACAGAATAAAAAGTAGAAGGCATTTCTTTTGGAATGTTCCTTCGTATAATAATAGAAAATTAATTTTATTTATTGCGGACTATTATTCTCATCTTAATTGTTTCACAACGTTTCAGCCAACTATTCCTCTGACCGTCGTGAAACAACTAATAAGAGAGCTAAGTAACGTTTGGTCAATGTCGACTTCATCATATCAAACGGTAGCTTTCATTTCGAGACGAGACGCTCCCCCTAATAAACAGGGAGCGGGTTTTTAAAAACAAACAAACCGATTTATTGACCTCATTAAAAACTGTCCCGCACAAAATGCTAACTGCTGAATAGCTATCGCCATCACATCAATCAAAAACGCGCACCTGTTTTTTTTTTCACACTTTACTATTTTCCAACTGCGCGTCGTCAAGGCTTCAGTTTTTTTTCAAGGGCACCTGTTTTTTTTTTCACATTTCGGGTTTTTTTCACACACACCTACAAACACCTGGGAAACGCCGGGTACTCCTCGCTAGTCTATTTATATAAAAGGCAAAATGTGTGTGACCATTTCGTGTATGTCTCGCAAAGGCTTCTTTCGCACATGCTCCCGGGTTTGTTACTATCGCTTAGAACTGTTTATATAGGCCCTAGATAATAATATCTAGGATTTGGGAAAGTGCGTAGCGTATAGATTTATTTACATTGACTTTTACCAAATTATTGCTATTTTGGCTACTCGCGTGTTGATTGGGCTTTTTCGTATAAGAAGCGAAACTAATTCAAAGTTAACAACATTCTTTGCATTGTGCTGGGAAACGTCCAGAAGCAATCAGCTTTGATCAATGTGGGGACAAAGTCCTCTCATCAGACAATTGCTAATCAATCTGGAAAATGGGGAGCTGGTTTCCCCCTTCCAACATCTGTTGGGGAAAAAACCAGTCAAAGTTGGGTAAACAAACCCAAGTTAACTGCGTGACTTCTATTTGACCTCAATAATTAGGTCAAATAGAAGCAGCAGAGTTAACTTTTATTGCGCCCACCTGTCAATAGTTAAATAAATAAATTCAAACATATATCTCTTGTATGTCTCCTTGGCCCAGTGGTTAACGTCTTACGTGTTTTTTTTCACACTTTAATTTCCAACTTTGCCTCAAGGGTTCGGGTTCGATCCTCATACTCACCTACCAAAACTTTTTATTTTATTTTAACCCCCCCCCCCTGGATAATTCAAGGCTTGAAAGCACAGATCAACAAAGTTTCCGGCCACAGTTATGGTCTTTGGTGTGGTTTCAAGTGAGGGCCAGATCATGCTACTTCACATCTTTGAAGTCAGCTTAAAAGTCAACACCAAACTGTACCTAGATTTGCTGAAGAGTGTGGTGATCCCCTGGTGTAATCAGGTGGCTGTTGGCAAACCCTAGGTGTGGCAGCAGGACTCTGCGCTGGCCCACAAGTCCAAAGAGACCCAGGTTTGGCTTCAGAAGGAGTGCTACAACTTTGTACCTTTCTCTCACTGCTCCTCCCCCGACCTGAACCTGCTGGACTATTTCCTTTGGTCATACGTCGAGAACATCACCAACATGACCTCTCACAAAACCGAAGCCAGCCTGATTGCCACCATCTGCCCAGTTTCCACAGAGTTCCCGCCAGCGCTTGCTCCTAGTTCTGGACCAATATTGAGGCAGAAGGCAGCTACATAGAATAGATGTCAGCTCTACTACATAATCAGGTTATCTGAATTGATTTTTTCATTAAAGTTTTAAAATACAGCTCTAGTGTTGTTTTCTTTAGGGAGACAAATTCATCATTCTACCCTGTAGTAGTAGTAGTAGTATTACAATTTTGTCACTTCATCTAATTTCCTGGGCAACGTCGGGACATAGGTAGGCTAGTTTGAAATATTATAAGTATGTCATTAACTGGAGAATCATGGAGAGGCTAACCTATTTGAGAAAAGTAATATCCAAGATTATCTTCCTTTGAATGAAAAAGAATGTTTGTAAGGAAGATATCAGTGACACTAGTAACAAAATTCAATCCACTATAATCTTTTTATGAGTTTTAAACGACTTGACAGCTTAAGGAATATTATCAAGTTTATGACAACGGTATGATTTGTCATATGATAGAAATGAATTGGATGACACAGTTTGAATTGCCATAAAAATACCGGTCATTAAGAAAAAAAAGAGAGATGTATAAATACTGAACAAAAGCATTGGTTGAGTAAACGAAGGTACAATAAGTGAATGACAATGGTGTATTAGGTCATTAGAATGTGCTCCAATGAACTTATTGCACTTGTAAGTCCCTCCTCCACCCAATACAAATACCTCAACTCACTTGACTAGCAGCAAAATCCCACTCTTCATTGTAAAAGTCGATAGATGCCAGGAAATTTTCTACTTAAATAGCTTTTATTCAAGACAATAGAAAAATATGCCAGTGAACAAGGTAAGTATACCAAGAATAAACGTGTACCAGTGAACAAATATAAAGTAAAGAAAATTAAAACTTTATATTATGTACCCGGCATATGAAACGAAGATAGCATATTCCAAAAATCACATAATTTAATAAAGTAGATATTTTTTATTAAAGAAAATTAAATTTTATAACTTGAGAGAAACCAGTCGCCATATTTGATTGAAATCGAGGGTGGACAAGGGCAGAGAACTCTATTCGGTAATTTCTTTTCCTTTCAAGAGTTCATCAATGGCTGCTAAAAATACTTAATCGCTAAAAATCGTGAAATTTTATTTTCTTAATAATAAAAAAAAATACTTGATCCAAGTTTTTTTTCTTTATTTTTGTTTTCCTAAATAAATGCAAGTCTAAAAGGTAATAGATAATAACATAAAATAAAACATTAATTTTGTTAATTTGGTGTGTTTTGTTTGCTTTTGCCAAAATGTTATGCAAAACTAACACTTTGGGAGAAATCTTTTGAAAAACTTTTAAGTAATTGAATAAAACAGATTACTTTTATCAGAGGAAGAATTTCAACTCCTCTAAATAAAAATATGCGATTGCAATTCAAATGTAGGATATCTTATCTGGACAATCATCATCATTTTTATACCCGTTCACTCATTGACACAAATAAGTCAGCAGTAGTAATATGTGTTTGTGAAAAAATTATAAAATCATGTTAAAAATAAACTGGATTCATTCAGAAATAATATCTATATATTAATACGATAGCATGTGTGTTGTTTTCTGTCTCACACTTACATCCGGGTCGTTTAATTGTTATGTACTACTATTTTTGTCATATTACCAAGAATTTTTCATAAGTTTTGGTTTCGGTTATAGCTGATGGCACTTAAGTCATCTATTTTTGTTATAAATAATTTTATCAAGAATTCTTCATAAATTTTGGTTTCTATTATGACTGAAGAAACTCAAGTTATATATATATATACATATACTTTTTTTATAAGTTTTTATTTTGGTTTCGATTAAATTTCACCCAAGTAATATGGATATATGTTTTTTTATTTTGAAATCACAACTTTATAATATATAATAATCGATAGAACATTAACTCTATAATAATATATACAAAATCTGCAAGAATTAAAATATCATATTTAAGCGTACTTTATGACCAGGCTTTGCTGGGTGTTCGTGCTAGCTTAGATAAATACTTTTGTAGTTTAAAAAAAAAAAAAAAAAAAAAAAAAAAAAAAAAAGATACAATAATATCAGAGCATCTCCATTTACACTGAACATCTACAAAATGCCAACATCAATATATTACATATGAATGCGTCCCCTGTGGAATTTCCACAGGTCCCGCTAGTTGAAAATTAATTTACAAGGTCATTTTTGGGTGTATCTGTTAAAGGCATTTAAGAAAATTTGATATTTACCAAATTATACCAAAAACTTAGGGTTAGGTTAAAGTAAAAAAAAAACAAAAAACAATTTGGGCTGTATCATGTAGGAGTACCCATTTGGGCTGTATCATGTAGGAGTACCCATTTCTCTTCATGCAATACATGTCCTCGAATCTCAACCACTTCCATACACATACCTGATAAACTCTTCCCTTGGTTGACAGTGCTAACGCTCTGCTAGTTAGTAATGTCTGAAATTTCCTAACCCTCTGCTAGTTAGAAATCGCCTGAACTTACCGTATATACTTGTGTACAAGTCGAATTTCTGAGAGACGATTTTAAGGTTATTTTTTTGGAGGGGGGGTGGCTTATACATAGTTAATGTTTTTAGAAATGTTGTTAAAGAGTAACTCGGCACTCAATCATAACATAGAAAACGCCATTTTGTTTGTGCACTCGGCATATACCGGTAATCCTAGTAATTAATCACACTCCTTCCGAACCCCACTGCATATAAACACACGTGCGGTTTTGCCAGCATGTAAGCACATGTGCGGTTTTTCGGTTGGAGGCTTAATAATTGGAATAGCTCTCACAATGTTCACTCTCTAGATGTGGGTATAGGTGTAAGTTCGATATGATGTATTCGGTGATGATATGACGGATTTTTAAGTAGGTTAGGAAATGTATTAACGATAAGTTGTTCTCCCCTAAGTTCACTATTAAAAATCCTATAAACGACAATATTAATGTTACGGCCCACCATTCTTACCCTAAAGAAATTATCGGTGCAAGAAAGAGCTATGAGATAGACAAGAGTGGAATTAGGCAAAGTCTTTTATACTATAGAATACGGTCTTAGTCCAGATAATGAGGTGTCTAATACTCTAACGTGAGGTTTCTGTAATGTTATTAACAGCTATTAGGTTAACCAAAACGTTTGTTTGTTTTTTGTTTTTTTGTGTCATCTTTCCGGCTTACTAAAGATCATTTTATATTCCTATTCTTTGAATATTTGGTGTAGTATGTTAACATCAGTGTGTAATAATCTTCCAAGCAGAGGAATCCTCACATTTTTGGGTGCGATTACACTATAATAGTGAAATTCAAAATTTTTAATACAGTAGATCTCGGGATATGGCATTAATCTGTTAGTGGGTTAGGATCGTATGGTGAAATCGTTGTATGGCGAGGCCTAAGCAAAATTATATACAATACATATTAAAAATTAGTAACAAAATACAGTACAGTATATAATACACATGTATATAATCAAATAAAATTATAAATAACACCGCAAGGCAGGGCAAATACCGTAACCAGGGGCGGGAAAAACGTATTCCACATCATAACCTGAAAAAAACGTATCCCGGGGCCACTGTATCCCAGGATCTACTATATTGAATTTCAAAGCAAACCAATGGTCTCTACTTAATTTACATGTCACAGTAATGAATATATTAAAAAATTACAAAAACCTATGAGGTAGAAAAAATTATTGAAAAAAACATTTTTTGACAAAAATTAGTGAAAATAAAATGTTTGGTTAAAAAAACACTGGAGAGTTCCAGGGGGAGGTAAATAGCATGTACCTATTGCCAAGTTTTTTTTAATAAATTTTGTGTTAACAATCATAAATATGTGCTACTTGCCTTGTTTTTTGGACTACCCCCCCCTCCCAGCATCAATTTTAACAACTCATTGTCATCTGCATCATCTCATATGTATATGCTTACTATTTGGATTACTCAAAATACTGTCTGGTGCTTCTACAGAATTGGGAGATGATTTTGTATTCAATAAATGGAGTTTTCAGATAAAAAACAATGATTGCAACTGATTTTTCTTTGTTGATTCTAATAAGTTGTAATAGTAGCTTGCAAATTATGCAGTCGAAATTACCTGAATATTACTGAATTATTAAACAAAACAACTTAATCATGTTAGCAGGTGGAAAATTGCCGCCATCTTGTTTCAATCCAAACGGAAAATTACCTCCCTTTTGAACTCTTCTATGTCTTACGATCGTTTTCATCAAATTCTATTTTTTTTTTATTTTCTATAATAAATAATTTTCTACCTTGTCGATTTTCGCAATTTTTTTTAAATAATCATCTTAAAAATACGAGGAATACATAGATACCATCGTTTTTATGTGAAATTCAGTATTACGATTTCTGAAATTTCGTCCCCAATAGGGTAGAAGCGCCTGCTGTCCTCATCTTGAGTGTTATTCTCACGATGTTCTCACCTTCTCCCGATGTAAGGAACTAACAATAATGAAAGTTGATTATGACACAGACAGGAGATTCCTATTGATCTTAGTCTTGAAAAGACCAAGGCTGTGAGCAGGAATAGAGATCCACAATCTTGCAGTTCTTGGAAAGAAGGTACTGGAATAAGAAGCTTTATTACAATGAAGTATTGAAACAGTGAATTAGTGAAGACTACTAGAGCAACAAGTCAAACAAGCTGGAACAAAGGAAGCAGGGAATCGATCAGACAATTCTGAGGAACACATGCAATAATAGTATTTATAAACAAAAGACAGACACTAGTAAAACCACGTCTATGAGAGAGAAGTTGCATAGAAAATATGTTTCTGCACTTTATCAAGAACCCTGATACGTTTCTAATCTTACTCCGATCACAAATATTTGGCATCTTAAGTTGCGCTAATTATTTAAAGCCATTGAAGAAAAAAAAAACCACACACAAAGGTTTGCATCAGTTAGCATAGATATTTGAACATTCTAATGGTTTGAATGTCAATTGACGACTATATGAAGTTGAAAATCCATAAGTAAACTCACTTAGAAAGAACCTTTAATTTCCGTACTATGATTGTGAATTACTTAAGGCTTTATTACGGCATGTTAAGCCCGTGGATTTAACAAAAAAAGTTCCATTCAAAATGCATGCAGATTCCCCGAGTTCGGTAGAATGATTCCCAAAGTTGATAAACATGAAGGTCTGAAATGAAATCGAGGACTATATATGAAGTTATATAGCAATAAGTTATTGAAACAATGAATTGATGAAGACTACTAGACCAACGATTCAAACGAGTTGGGACAAAAGAAGCAGGAAATAGATCAGACAATTCTGAGGAACACATGCAATTATAATATTTATAAAAAGACTGAGACTAGTAACATCACATCTGCGAGAGAAAGGTTTGCACACAAGAAGAAAGGATAGGACCAATGAAATTACGGGTGCGTTTCTGCAATTTATCAAATGGGACAAAGATTCACCAGCCTAAATATGACAGCAGTACTCCATACATGGTTCGATAGTAGATTTGTAGAGAGAGGATAGCCGAAGTGTGAGAAAATGTTTAGAGCGACAGCGAGAACAGATTTTACGAGAAGCAGAAAGAGCAATAGATTTAATATGTGAACTTCAAGAAAGATTTGGCGAGAAAAAAAATGACCAAGAAGTTCCAGAATCGATTTCTAATCAAGAGCAGAACCATTTATATGAATCTCTGGAAGAAAAGGGACGCATCTAATTTAATCCAAATGGGTAACATGCTGCTCTGGTTTCATCAGTGATAACCGGCTAAAAGTGTTAATCAATTTGCAAAGACTCATGATAAACATGTAAAGTACTGGGTAAAATTCAGTTCTAAATGAGTCTTTTGGAGGTTGAAGGTTCAATCTTCAGTGGAGTCTATACTAAAAATACAATTGCAAATTACGTAGGTTGTTAACCGTGACGGGATAGAAATGCTGAATCGTCAACTGTATTCTCAGTAATTACTGCCTTCCATAGTTGTCGTCTCACTATGTTTTGGGCAACTAATCCTCTGGCCGGCTTTGGATAGGATTGAAACCGCTATCTTCAGACAATGCTCACCTGGAACTGTAGAGATTCAACATCTATCCACTGCGCCATGGGGCCCGTGGCACAGTGGATAGAGACACGGGGCCAGTGGTGCAGTGGCACTGGATAGAGACGTTGAATCACTACAGTTCCAGGTGAGCATTGTCCAAAGATAACGGTTTTCATCCTATTCAAAGCCAGCCAGAGGATTAGTTGCGGTGATGTGGTGAGATGACAACAAATATGGAAGGCAGTAATTACTGAAGATACAGTTAACGATTCAGCATTCGTATCCCGTCAAAGTTAACCTGATGAAAGCCAGAGGAACAGTTGGCTGAAACGTCGTTTGCTAACTATTTCACGAATGTGCATGCGTGAATAGTTCACATTACAGATTACTTGTGTTAAAAATAAGTAGTTTGAAAACTACTTTTAAAGATCGTGTTACGATGGACTGATGATTATCGTACTGTTGTTAGGTTTTGGTTTCGATCTCAGCTTGCATATTTTTTCTCTTTTTTTACTTACCGTTTAGAAAAAACGTAATACTCGTATGCATAGGTTTCAGTATCATTTAAAATATAATATGCGTATTTTACGACCGGGCAGAGTCGAGCGGACTGCTAATATATATATATATATATATATATATATATATAATTAAGAATAAAAAAAATATATACTAATAATAAAAAAAATGAATGAAAACAATTATTTTGTTAATCAATATTGTAATCATATCAAGCACTAAATACACCAAGCTAATTATTTTTTAATTCAATATAATATTGAAAAGAAAAAACAAAATCTTATTTCATATATCTTTGAACGGCCATTTCTTTACACACGAGCGCGCATGCGTGATTCAATTTTTTTTAAAAAGAAAACTCAATAGAAGCAGTATCTGTGAATTTAGAGTAGAATTGCAATTTTTTTTTATATATAAAATTCATAAATTAAATATTCACCAAATAAGATTCGGATGCTTATTTACAATTAAACGTATAAATAAATAAATAAACTGCCCCCCCCCCAATGTTTATGATGTAGTACAGCTAGTGCTGTCTGACAGCACTAGCAACAGCACGGAACGAAGATGTGATGGTTCAAAAATCATAAAATGATCAAGTAGGTTTATTTTTATAAAGAAAACATTTTTTACTATTAATGTGAAATCGTTAGTATTGCAATGCTGATCTCGCAAGTTTGAATTATTGTGGACTTATCTGTCTATGTTCTTGTTCCAAGATGGCGACGCGAAACCGTCCCTTGTTGCTTATTCATAAAATCTGATTTTCTTAGTTAAAAATAAAACTTGATCAATTTACGTGATGTTTGGAATATGACATCCTTGTTTTGTCACAGGTACGTACAAAGATTTTCTTAATTAAAAAAAACAAATTGGTTGAATTCTAAATAAGAACCTTTTTTTTTTTTTTTTTTTTTAATATGAGGGAATCCTGGACAAGAACCATTTCCGTCTCTGACCAATTTAAGATAGCATATATATAACATTAACTTAAATATACTTAGTTATTTGAAAAGATATGCGATTAAAATTTTTAAAAAAATTGATAAAAAGATATGCGATTAACAAATCAAAAATAATTTATAAAAAAAGGATCGTAATAGATCACGAAGGTTTAAATAATAAAAATATATATATTAACAAAAAATTGATAAGATTTATAAAAATATATATAAAATACATAAACTGTTGTTTTATTTTTTTTTAATCGCATATCTTTTTAGATAACTATGTTTAATTAAGTTAAAAAAGATAAACATAAAATATAATTGAAAATTGGGTACTAGTGCAGAGAGTGATCCGGACGTAAATAATAACGTTATTTAAAAAGCCATTCTTAACATAGGGAGGGGAGGGCATTTTGTACCTATTCTATACTTCAACCTTACAATTGAATAAAAAATATATCAAAACTTTAATTAAACTTGGAAATACGCTTTAAAAAATAGCGCGGATCACTCTCTGCACTAGCATGGAAAATTGTATCGATTTTGTGCCTCCATACCTAAATTGAGAGACGCGTGTGCCAATTTCCGGTGTGTTAAAAGTTCCTGTCTCCTTTTATGCATCATTACCGTGAAATCGATAGCATTATAAGGCTGATCTCGCAAGTTTGAATTATTGTGGATTTGTCTGCCCTTGTTTTTTTCAAGATGGCAACGCGAGACAGTCCCCTTTTGCTTACTAATAAAATTTGATTTTCTTTGTTAAAATGAAACTACTTGATCAATTGATGCTTATGCACTTATTGTAACCGTGATATTTTTAAATAGTATTTTCAATTTTTACAATACCTTTAAAGTACAGAATAGTTACAAAACACCCTTCCCAATATTAAGAATGGGTTTCTAAATAATAACGTAATTGTTTCATCACGGTACAATAAGTGCATAAGTACCGATCAATTTACGTAATTTTGGGAATGTGGCATTTTTGTTCCAGAACAGGAGGCACATATACCATAAAGGAGGTTTTTCTGTATTTATTTATTTTATTTTTAGCGGACCTGAACGAAACTCCCCCCCTATATATTAGTTCAATCCACTGAAAAAATTGCAAAAAAAACGAAAGCCGTTCTTAACACGGGGGTTGGGGGTGTTTATTCCAAAAGTCGTTCTTAGGTTGGGGGGGGGGGGGATTCTCGTATAGGTCCGAAGGTCCGCCATTTATTTTTTTTTAATTAAGCTGAATTTTAAATAAGAGCCTTTTTATTATTATTTTTTTTTTTTGATATGGAGGAATTCTGGACAGGAACTTATAAAAAATCACCGGCGCTTCTTCACGATTAGGACGAAATTTATAAAATCGTAAAACTGATTTTCACATGAAAACAATGATATCTACGCATTCCTCGTATTTTTAAGATGATTATATTAAAAAATTACGAAAATCGATGAGGTAGAAAATTATTTATTAAAGAAAATAAAAATTAGAATTTGATGAAAACAATCGTAAAACATAGAAAAGTTCAAAAGGGAGGTAATTTTCCGTTTCCATTTAAACAAGATAGCGGCAATTTTTCATCTACTATCACAATTAAAGTTTTTTTGTTTTTTGTTTTAATAATTCAGTAAAATTCAGGTAATTCCGACTGCATGATTTGGAAGCTACCATTGTAACTTATTAGAATTGACAAAAAATCAGCTGAAACCATTGTTTTTTTTTTAATTTAAAAACTTCATTTATCGATTACAAAATTTCGTCCCAATAGTGTAGAAGCGCCAAATTACATTTGTAGAATATAGAATCAAAAAGAAATATAGATATATACTTACAAAAATATAAGACCGCTTCACTCTGTATCACTCCAATCCAAAGAGTACCGGCTGCTTTAGACACCAGTCCAACTATGGCTATCGTTGAATCAGATACGTGATGTCGTAGAAATGGCACAGCCAGGACTGTTCCGAGGGCTGAACATGCCATACCAACAGATAAGAAAATCCCAATTTTTACTGAAGGCCAAACGAACGGCCTTCCTAATAAGTAAAGAAGCAAGGTGTTTAGCTGTCCAATATGCACCATCGCATAAGTCTGGAACGCCAAAATTGCAAACCAGATTTTCAAAAGGGCCGCATCTTTGCACTTGAACAATTTAAGCAGTGGTTGGAACGTGTCGTAGCAGCAATTTTCGGTCGAGGGTTCCGTGCGCCGTGCCGTCTGGATTTCTTCCACGCCGAAGATCACAAGAAAAACGGAGAACAAAGAGACGCAGAATATAAACCAAAATGGCTGAAGGAATCCGGCATAATGGACCCACACGCCGACAACTATGTTGCCGATGGCGTAAGTGGCCCCGTTGATGAATTCTTGCAATGCTAGACGCGATGACCGGTTCTCAGGGGTTACCGAGTTGATAGCGTAGAATGAGGAGCCTGCCAACAAAGAGACCGAACTACCACTGAGGCCCCGAAGGGCTGATGCCATGAAGAGGCCGTCAATATTCCACCCCGTGTACAACATGAGAATGTAAAGCAACGCGTAGGCAGTAATACCCAGGGTGGGTAGCACGATCATGATTTTACGCCGGCCCGTCCGGTCCCCGACTGCGCCCAAAATAATCACAGACACAACGGCGGGAAGGCCTTCGGCAATCTGAAGACTGAGGACAGAGATGGCGATTTCTTTTTGAGCTGAATGCCAATAAGACGTTTCACTTCCAGAGGTGCTGTTCGCACTGTTTGGGGACGGATTAAAACCTCCACTGTAGCTGCTCGTTTTCTTCAGATCCGAGTCGTTGAGGTGGTATTTTTTGTAAATTTCGGCCTGTACGTATTCTTGGAATAACGGCAGAGTCATATGCCATGATAGAAAATAACACGTGTATACCACCTCCACGACATATGAACGTAGCTCACCCCACATGACTTTTTTTTTCTTTCTTAGAGTTGAAAAATGTATTTTTAAAAATATAAATAAAATAAAAATATAAATAAAAAGCAGGTGATTGATTTCCGGGATTTAAATCGGGTGTGGTTTGGTTTACTGTTCCTTTTTTTTCTGTTTGTTTTGATCTATATTAAAAAAAAAAAAAAACTTTCTCCAATCGCCCGATTTTACTGTCTGTTGTGGTTTCTAGCAAGTCACCTGATTTTTACGTTTAATAATAATAATAATAATAATAATAATAATAATAATAATAATAAAAAAAGAAAAAAGACACTCTATAAACACGGCGGAGAATGCGAGTCAAGTTACAAGAAACGACGGCATGTCAGTATTGCGATGTTTTGATTATTATTTGTAAATTACGACAGCAGGAAATTTCCACTCCTGCAAAATAAAAGTAAAAACATGCGCAGATAAACGAGCAGGTGCTTTTTTTCTTTCTCCTTTCTCTGACGCTTACAGAGTAATAATATTCATCATAATGTCACAGCCTAGTTTTGTTTGTAACAAAACCACTATAGAAATCCAATAGAATGTTAGCTTCCTATTCTATTCAACAAAACGATTATTCACAATTTATACAAGATTTGCGTGCTGTACGCAAACTTGATTTAAAACCAGTTTTGTCAAAAACATTTATTTACGTAACCTGTATATTTTTATATAACAATTATAGCGCGTGCCTGTGTTTCTAACATATACGTAACATTGAGAAATGTACATTATCTTTTATTTATTGTTAATCGGATATTTATGGAAATAAAAAATATAATAAATGAAAACTAAAACAAACGAAATAAGTATATTAGTTTTTTTTTTTAACATATATTTTAAATTATTTTCTCCAAGCCCGGGCAACGCCGTTTAAATATTTACTTGATAATATTTAAAAAAAAACTAACACTTAGCATTATACGCAACATTGAATGTACATTATTTTTTATTTACTATTAATCGGATACTTATTAAAATAAAAAAATAGAATAAATTAAAACAAATTAAATTTATATGTATATCGTTTTTTAAAATCTATTTTGAATTATTTTCTATAAGACTTCTACCCGGGCAACGCCGTTTAAATACATTTACTTAATAAATAAATAAAAATAAAAATAAAACATTTATTTTGCACTACAGTACAAGAAAGAAAGGAAGAAAAAACCTACGTGTATTGTCTTACGCTAATGAGATTATATATACAAGGTTTACGTCTATTTATAACGAATATTCATTTAAAGGAATCTCTTTCTTAAATTATTTACTATCTTTTCGACTACTAAGTTAAGTAGTAGCAGACTACACGCGTGCCGTAATCATTCTTCAAACCGTTCGATGCTAAAAGCTGTTTTAGATTTAAAAAAGAAAAATTAAACCTGTTTTATTACTGCTTTTTTTTTAAACGTAATCGTGTTTTTAATTTTTATTTATTAAAAAAAAAACCCTTAAATTTTAAGACTTTTAGAGGTTCAGGATAAAACGAGCACTTCCGCTATCTACGGTTTGGTTAAATTTTATAAATTCAATTTAAAGAGAAAAATGTTATTTACCGCGCGTGCGCGTGCAGAAAATATACTTGCACATTCAGATTCCATGTTTTTGAAAAAAAAAAAAAAATGTTCATGTAGAATTTCTTTTCTTTCTTTCTTATTTTTTTTTCTCTTTTTTCAAAATAAATTTTCAAATCCTATATTTTCCCCATTTCGCTTGAGTATAAAATGTGAAATTGATTGAATTAAAAAAATAATTTATATTTTCATTTTCTAAAAAAATAACTTCTCCAGCAATAAATTACTGATTGGTTGTCATTTTTCAAATTATGTATATAATATACATTAATACTTGTATAAATTTGTCGGGAATAAATACTTTGCCCACTAATATTTATCCCAAAATAAAAAAATTAAAAGAAAATGCGTTTCTTTTTTTTCTTTTTTCACCCTTTTCTCTTTTCTCAATAGCAAATATATTTTCCATTCATTAAGTATTGTGAATATTTTTTGTATCCATTTTTTTTTTTATGTTGTTGTTTAAAATTTAACGGAACTTAATAAGATTCATTTTTTTTTGTGTGGTTATTCCAGGAAAAATCCGAATCCTTAATTTACCAAATAAATAAATAAATAAAAACTAGACGCACGCACCAGTCATCCACAAAACGTGAATGACAACAATTTCTTTTTTGTCTTCATCATTCTTACGCCTCGTTTCTTGGCGAACGGACGTGACCCGAAAGTGAAACAATAAATTATATTTGCTTCCGGGTCCTTTCAAAAATTGATAGCGAGAAGGAAAAATAGAAAAAAATGCGACACATTTAGGATCTTCTCTTTATCTGTGAAAATAAACACATAAATAATAAGCTATAAATTATCTTGCAACTGTAATCCACCTTTTTATAGGCTGAATAAATGGCTGGAACGGCGTCACTAATAATGGAGGAAAAGGCAACTGCGTGTCATCAGATATACGGCAAAATCGTTCTTTCCTGTGCGCATTTTTTTTCGATCACGACGACTGTGACGGCGGCTGTTAGCTTGCGCTGCTACGGTTGCTTCTTCAACACCGAGAGAGGGGGGGGGTTGATAACAAAGCTGGCGAGGTGAGGTTAATAATACCTGCTTGAAGTTCAAAGAAACGTAAGAAGCGCAAACTTTTGGTGCTTGTCCAGAATTACCCCACAAATAAATAAATAAAGAAAAATAAAGAAAAAAATCAGTGTTTATTTAGAATCCAACCTATTTTCAAAACAAAAATACGGAAAATCTTTTTTTTTTAATTTATAATTTACTCGCTGACGCTACTCGTTACGAAACGAAGATGTCATATTCAAAAAATCATGTAAATTGATCAAGTATTTTTTTAAACTAAGAAACTCAAATTTTATGATGAAGCAAGACATTGTTTTGATCCGCCATGTTTAATAAATAAGAGGGAGATAACTCAATTCGAACTATCGATATCAAAATCAGCCTTATAATGGTTGCAAGTTCCTATTAAAATCGCTAAAAAACCGTAATAAAAAAAATGATTTTCTAAAAACTAAAAACTACTTGATCAATTTATGTGATTTTCGGAATATGACATCTTCGTTCCCTGACGGGTACGTACGTTATAAAGATCTTTCTCTGTAATTT
Source organism: Euprymna scolopes (assembly GCF_053919585.1). Lineage (NCBI taxonomy): Eukaryota > Metazoa > Mollusca > Cephalopoda > Sepiida > Sepiolidae > Euprymna > Euprymna scolopes. The sequence continues at coordinate 97,333,417 of NC_136493.1, forward strand.
ATTTGGAAAAAAAAAAAAGAAGGTTTAATTCTAAATAATTACCGAGAAATCTTTATGATGTACGTACCTGTTATGGAAAGGAAATATCGTACACCAAAAATCACGTAAAATAATCAAGCAGTTTTGTTTTATAAAGAAAAAAAAAAAAAAAAAACATTTTTAAGTGAATGGAAATTCGTAAGCATTACAACAAAAATCTTGCAAGGTTGAATTCTGTTGAGTTATCTCCCCTGATTTTTTAAACCTGTTTTCAAAATGACATCTCCAAGCAGTCGCTCCTTGATTTGATTTTCTTATTTAAAAATAAAACTACTAGATCAATTTACGTGATTTTTGAAATACAGTATTTTGTTTCCGTGACAGACACTTACATCACGCAGATCTTTATTTATTCTTATTTATTTATTTATTTATTTACTTTTTTTTTTGATATAGAGAAATTTTTGGACAAACACCTAAACTTTTCCTTTCCAAGCCATAACTTAATTAAAAACTAATTAAATTAGTTTGCTGTTTATTGAGTTTAAATTAAATTTAATTGAAATTCTTTCGGTGGATTGGAAGGTAATAATTACTATTACCAACATAAATTATTTAAAAGGAAGTACAGTTCGGAAATTAGTCGGAAACAATTTATTTTTTTACTAGAGGGGGAGAGTCACCATTGATCAAGTCCTGAAGACCACTCAAGGATAAGAATTAATAAGTGTCAGGTGGTCGGTGAGGACAACATAATGATGATCTGTAATGTATTTAAGCGGACGGCTCAACATGAACTTGTTTACATTAGACTTGAAAAGTCAGCTGAGAAACAGCCCCATGGTATTGTGTTTCACAGATGGACAGTTCTCGGTAAGAAACTTTGATCATGGAATTTACGTTTAGTTTTAGGCATATATAAGGGAAATTGTTAGCAGTTGTAGCTTGACGAGTGTTCTACAGGGAGCACCATAGATAAAAGCACAGGTGAGCACCTGCCATGAAAATAACGATAGAGTCAGGACAGACTCGCTACGTCTCTTTTGTGAGAAAGAGTGGCTAGGATCGAGAAGATGGACTGAAGAAAATGATCTCCCGCGTTTTCTATAACACTTTTGCAGTGGTTACTGGCAGTTCTAAAGGCGACTTCAGTTTCAAAACATCTATTTCGTTGAAAGCAATTGAAAATAGTAATTTCTGTGCGCAATGACAGCGACACATTCAGGAATGTATCATGGCTGCCCCCCCCCCTCTCATGAAACTTTCACCAAAAGCACTCGTCTAACTACAACCACTATGAACAATTTCCCTTACTCTCTCTCTCTCTCTCTCTGTGCCTAAATCTAAACAAAATTCATGAACAAAGCTTCTTTTGTAGAACTGCCCGCCTAAGGACCTCTGTTCCACTGACCTGCTCCCCAGCTGACTTCAACATGGTCGTCTTCAAGTCCAATGTAAACAAGTTCTTGGTGTCCTGCCCCCTAAAATAATCAAATTCTGCCCAGTTTCCACCACTCATGATCAGTACACTGTTGTATCAGTAACCACCTTACACTCATTAACCCTTATCCTCGAGTGACCTTTGGACCTTGACAAGCGATGACTCTCTTGTAAAAAAACGTAGCTATTTAGCTCATTTTATAATCTATTTACATTATCCTGCCTTGACAGAGTTCAAAATTGACTTTGTAGCCTAGTTGAGGATGCTCTTTTCTCTTCTCTGCAACCTCTTTCCCACAGAAGAGATGTTGCGAGCCTGTCTCTGCTTTATCATTATTTTTATGGCAAATGCTTGTCTGAGTTCTAATCTATTGTCCCCCCCCTTGCCTGACTTTCATGAAAAATCCTCGTCTAGCTGAAACCACTAACAATAATTTCCCTTGCTATTTATCTGTGCCTAAATCTAAACATAGATTCCATGAACAGAGTTTCTTTCTTAGAACTGTACACCTGTGAAGCTCTCTTCCGTTTTCCTACTTTCCAACTGACTACAATATGGTCGTCTGCAAGTTCAACGTGAACAAGTTCTTAATGAGCCGTCGCCTTGAATAATTCAATTTACCAAATTTCCACTACTGCAATATTGTCTCATTGACTATCGTGCACCCATTAACCCTTATTCTCGAGTGGCCTCCGGGCCTTTTTGATTTGTAAAAAAAAACCCCCCAAAAAACTGAAAAAGTAATAAGCCATTTTTTTTTTTAAAAGTTTGCGTAAATACCAATTCGAGCAAAGCCACCATCTTTGTTTATGTTGCTCACTAAACAAAGCTGGCTGCTTTGCTGAAAATCAGCATTTATTTGAACCTAAAAAAAAAAGGCTCATAACTTTTATTGAATATTCATTTTATAACAGAAATGAATCAAAGAATAAATGAGTAATATGAATATCTTTCCCACCATTTTGAAAAAAAAAAAAATCTCAAAAAGCAAGTGAGATAACTCGACAATAATTCAAAACTTGGAAGATTTATGTTGTAAGGCCTACGGATTCACAGTAATCGCTTAAAAACTATTTTATTCATAAAAATATAACTACTTGATCAATTTATGCGATTTTTGGAATATGATAGTTTCGCTTCATCACGGCTACGTGCATGATTTTCCTTTATATTTGTTTTTTAATATAGGGGAATTTTGGACAAGAACCAAATATATATATGAACTAGCAGAGAGACCCAATGTTGCCCGGGATTGAATGATGATCAATGAATATTTCACAATACTATACAATTGTTAAATCTACTTTCGTCTCTGGTCTACAATATAAACACTGACAGCAAATAAAACACAACACAGATGATCTACAAAATAATATATTGTTTTTATTTCACACCGACAAATAGTTTGGGATTTAAAGTTAAAGGTGCGTGGTGTTGGTGTGGATGTTGGCGGTGAAGAAATGCGTCGGCTTGTTTTCTCTCTCTCTGAATGACTGCCCAGTTTTCTATTTGTATCGATTTAAATAAACATTCTTTTATCCTGAAATGTCTAATATTTCCCATTGTCTATTGTCTCAAATCCTTTAACCGATATCCTCTCATATATTTCTGGGTCAAATTATGCATTCAATGGTGGAAAGTCCTGCATTCCTCAACTGGAATCAATCTGCGTGTGAGCAACCCATCGAACGCCTCTCTCCTCAGGGTCAACTAACATCCAACATAAGTAGATATTTAGTTGAAACTGACATAAAAAGTCAGTAGATACCATTGTTTTGTTTTATTAAATCGATGTTTTCGTTTTCTGAATTTCTCTATTATAGTGTAATTGCACCAAATTCTTTCCAGAAGGGTATCAGGTACTTATGGACCGCATGAAGGTTGCTAACGTCTCTAAGTGAAAGTGTTTCTGCGGAACAAACTGGATTCGAACTTGGCACACTCGGTTTGTCAGCCCATGTCATTAAACACTTAGTTACTGTCACCGCCCTGCAACTGCTGCTGCTTGTGTCCAGTTGAATATATAATGAATTACCTCCCTTAGTGTTATATGTGTAGTGATCAGCTAAAGCAACGTGTTCGTCATGTAATTAGAAGAATTTATTTATTTATTGCGGACTATTATCCTCATCTTTATTAGTTCTTGTTTCACAATGTTTCCACCAACTATTCCTCTGGACTTTGTCAGGTGGTGAGATGACAACAACTATGGATGACAGTAATTGCTGAGAATGCAGTTAGGAGATTTGGAGTTCCTATCCCGTCACAGTTACCACCTGACAAAGGCCAGAGGAATAGTTGGCCGAAACGTTGTGAAACAACAACTAAGACAGCTAAGGATAATAGTCCGCAATAAAATAAATTAATAATTAATACTCATCTCAATAATGAATTCTAATTAAAAATAATATATATACCATTCAGTACGGACCCAACCATGGAAGATCAGATAATAAATAAACGTGGATTTATAAAACCAAAAAATTCAACCTTAATTGCCCTTCAGGGCCCGTGGTGCAGTGGATAGTCATGTTAAATCTCTACGGTTCCAAGTGAGGATTGTCTGAAGATAGCCGTTTCAATCCTACCCAAAGCCGGACAGAGGCTTACTTGGCCAAAAACATGGTAAGACGACAACAACTATGGATGGCAATGATTGCTAAGAATGCAGTTAAGAGATTCGGAGTTCATATCCCGTCGCGGTTACCACCTGACGAAGGCCAGAGGAATAGTTGGTTGAAACGTCATGAAACAACAACTAAGAAAGATGAGGATAATAGTCCGCAATAAATAAATTAATAAATAAATTAATAAATAATACTCAATAATGAATTCCAATTAAAAAAAATATACAGAAGAATTTATCCGGCCAGAATTTATTCATTTCAGAAAAAAATTGATTTTGTCACCGTTTATCCACACAATTTTATCAGCGTGTAGAGTCGTGGTTGTGACACATTATTTTTACACATAAATCCATGGGACTATATTTTTGTCTATTTGCGTATGTAGACAGTGAATGGGTTGGAACATCTTAGAAAGCCAATCAATATAAAAGGGCCAATGCGCCCAAAACAAAATTGCCCCTTCTCCCTACACATGTAAAGGAGCAGCTAATTATACACAAAGATATTGAAACAGACACAAAGATTATTATTATATTCAAGACTAGCTGTATATGTGTATTTTTACTTTGAATTTTCTTTTGCATTTTTTTCAAAGCCATCGCAGAAAATGAAAAGCAAAACCATTTTTTATTATAACAACAACAACAACAACAACAACAAAAGGATTTATTCAATTATGTGCATTCTTCGGCATGTACAGCACAATCACATTGACACACCGGTTCTTGCCAGATCACCGAAGTTAAGCAACGTTGAGCCTGGCCAATACCATATGGGTGACCATTTGGGAAGGCTAGGTGCTCTATGTACCTTCTAGGAAAGTTGGGAGTGGGGCCAGCACCCTCACCCCGAAAAAGGAAATCTTTGCTACAAAAGCATCTACAAAGTTGTGGATGTTCTATGCCCCTTCAGGGACTCAAGGCTATGGATGGATGCACTTTTCGGCATAGGTGGAAGAAAGTTGGACAATGTAGAAGTGAAGAAATCGAAAATAGGAAATTCTTTAAGTTCTAGAAAGTCTGTCAGCAGTTATTTTCAGGCAAAGATATTTGATACTTGTGCATTCAGTGGACAGGAGAAAGAGATAGAGAGAGATAGAAAGAGAGAGATAGAGAGAGAGAGAAGAAATGTCTTTCCTTGTTGCTTTCAGGGTTCTTTTTGCTGACCAACCATGATTCCCAAAGGGCATGGACTAGTTCTTCAAGAGAAACATGAAATCAATGCACCCTGCAAGCTGATTGGACAATGTGTAACCAAATCACCTAGCAGGGGCATTTCTTGGTGAGAAAAAAAACAAGTCTTTATTTTTGACTGCTACAAACTACACAGCTCTTTTTTATTACCAAATTATTTTCTACAGTTAAATTTACTTATTCCATTAAATTATAAATCGAACTAAATTGTTATAAAACTATAACTAATTTTGTTAATGTGTTATTATTTTAATCTCTAGTTATAAACTTATTGGGTGAGGCTAGCGAAATAAGAGTTAGGGTTAAAAAGATTCATCTAGGGTTAAGAAGATTTATGCAGAAGGGCAGTGCCTTTTTGAGTTGGTCTTTTGTGGCGTCCTCAACTCGTCTTCATCCACCTAGCACTTTATCATGCGACTCAAAGCACCATCATGAAGGTGTTAGCCTCTATTCAGTCTGTTATGAGTCACATCCGTCACAAGGGGATCATTTTTTTTTTCTTATTCACCTCAACCCGAGTGTATTGCCATGAAAAAAAAAAAAAAACGAACCAAAGTGGCATTCCCCTTGGATGAGTTATACCAGCTTCGTCCTTCAGAGGAAGTTTCATGGGAATATCAAATTCATAAGCGATCCCCAGTTGCCTGCATATCCCCATTAAGGGAGATACCAATATTAACTTTTCGCACTTCTTGCTTCTTGCAGAGAGGTGTCAATGTTCTCCTACATACAGTAACTGATATTCCCAAATGGTCACCCATCTGGTACTGACCAAGTTCAGCGTTGTTTAACCTTGGTGATCTGACAAGAAATGATGTATCAATGTGATTAGGCTATTTGGGACCATTTATACAAGCTGAGAAACAAGATGTATTTCAACATTTTAATACAGTAACAGAAACAGGAAACTGGGGGAATTCCAAAGTCTAACAATTCGAGGGAAGAAACTATTAGAGTAGAAAGTTTTCTGGCATCTAGGGACCTCTACATTAAGGGGGTGAGATTTTGCTGTTTGTCAGGTTAGTCGGAGATATTTATATCAAGAGGACACAATGTTTGTGGGAATTGAAATTCCTAGGCTAACTCTATTGTCACCCTTTAACTCTGATAACCGGAGAGCGACACAGCCATGTCACTTCCTGTTTCTTATATATATATATATATATATATATATATATATATATATATATATATATATATATATATATACATATATATATCATGCTGAACCCTCGACCAGTCAACAGTCCTGGTTAGCATGGCCACCAACCAACTCTCCTCACTAACTGCAAGTAACATTAATCCTTTCTCAACGAACTCTTGTTCTCAACGAAATTCTTACCATCTATATCCTTATTATTTCTCATGCATTTTTATGTAAATAAATCTACATTCTTTCACTATATCGGTATGTTTTTGTCATCATTATGCGACATTTTGCTTTTCAATCACTCTACCATTCAATTCATTAAACAACATGGAGGATGGGATCCTTATGGCATAAATAGGCCATCCTGCTCTCCTCCACAAGTTGGAGCTTGATGGATAGTTAGGGACCTATTAGATTTCAAACTTTTTTATGACTCCTGTCTAAGGGGGAGAGTTTATTGGCAGATGCAAAAGTACTCCATATATGAGCGAAAAGTGGTTTTATAGAGATACAGATTACTGTCAGGTGTGAGTAATTTTCTAACATAGTAGAGGTAGTCTACCTTCTTTGCAGTAGTCTTGGCAATGTCTTAACCTTGAGAAAACATTTCTCTATTCATTATGAATAATTGTAGTTTCTGTGGCAATCATTAACTAATGGATACTTTAACAGAATGACTGTCGTAATGGGGAGAAGTTCATCATTCATGAAAGTGCTCAACTCCAGTTAGAAGAGAACTGTATTTCATCTTTATATTCAAACAACTATAGTGATAATGTACATAATCTCAGTTCACTCATGGGATAGATGTAGCACCTGTTAGCCTCCTCCTGATATCCCAGAGGATTAATGCATAGAAAGTAACTTCAACAGCGAGAAGCACATGTTTGTTGGCATACTCCAATACGTGTGTTGTTAACATGATTATGGGATTTTTAGTAGACAAATACCGTCGAAATTATCAAAGATGTTACACCATCCAGGTTATTGTTATTAAGTCTCGTAATTACTGATTTGATATGCGAGAGATCTTTTAAAAATTAAATAGATTATGTGAAGAGTCATAGCATAAATATTGTTTTCGATTTTTTTATGTTTGTTCATACTTTCTTTCATCATGTAAGTTTTGGTGCATTGTTATCATCCTACATAAATACCTTCATAAATAAAGTATCATTTAACCCTAACCCAAAACTGCATGGTATATTTCTCATGAATGTCACAGCTCTGTCATCTTTATGAATAGCATTTCTCTAACATCCACTCTAGCAAAGAATATCTACAAATTAAACTAAGGACATAGTGTGATAGTAGTATTTATCTTCATTGAGAGATTTAATGTAATTCATTAAATTAACATCTTCCAACCCTCATTTTGGTATTATTGTATCATTACATCATATGCTCAAAAGGAAATATGAGATTCTTTTTTTTTTTTTGGAGGGGGAGGGGAACTTCATGTACACAGATAGAAAAACTGGATCGCAAAAATAAATAAAACTATATATATATATATATATATATATATATATATATATATATATATAGTGAATGAATGACAAAAGTCTATATTCCAAAGTTCATGATGTTAACCATCTTATAATTTATTCCTTTAATTCAGTTGACATTTACAATACTTGACAGTATCTGTTTCGCAGCACAAAGTCAATCACTTAATTATTATATCAATTAGAGAATCTATTTTCTCCTTAAATCATCAGAAAAAATAGCAACAATTAATCCATTAAAAGGAAACAAAATGCGTTTTGACATGATTAAAATCCGAAAATTGGAAGAGAAGCTGTAAATACCTTATAATATGTTTCCATAGTAATTGTCTGTATTTTAGAGATGAGGTGTTTTCATTTATTGAGATTGTCGGACTGACTTCCTCATCTTGGCTCAGCATGCCACCCACTGAGTAGGTACCTTATGGATATAATAAGCCCATTAGCAGGCAAGTCAGCAACACATGTAAAGAATTCTGCCCACTTCACGGAACTGATCAAGGGAGCACCCATCAGTACAAACCAAATGGTAAGCCTAGATGTGGTTAGCCTGTTCACTAAAGTCCCAACTAGTGAGGAACTAGCAGTAATTCAAGACAAACTAGCTGTGGACCTCTCCATAGAAGAGCGCATATGTGTACCATTGCCAAACTTAATAGAAATGCTGACATTCTGCATAGAAACAACCTACTTCAGAATGGGTACTGACCTATATCGACAAGAGGAGGAACTAGCTATGGGCTCGCCATTATCACCAGTGATGGCGAACATATACATGGAATACTTCGAAGACATGGCCTTAGGTTCAGCTCCCTTAAAGCCCACCATGTGGTTAAGATATGTTGATGACACCTTCATACTCTGGCCCCATCAGGAAGACATCCAGGCTCTCCTAGACCATGTGAACTCAATAAGACCATCGATACAGTTCACAATGGAGAAAGAAAAAGATAACCAACTGGCCTTCCTTGATATATCACACACAGAGCATGGGTTTAAGACATCTGTATATCACAAGCCTACCCTCACCGAACAAGATCTTAACTTCAACTCCCATCACCTATATAGTATCAAACATGGAATCGCACGCTGTCTACAACATCAAACAGAGACAATAAGTAGCGACACCATTACATACCACCAAGAAATGGTCAGGTTGAAGAATACCCTCCGTTGTAACAACTACCCCGATAGCATACTATCCACCAGACGTGTTAATAGTATAAGAGAGGAGAATGAAACCCCAAAACCACCAACGGTCTGCCTACCATACATACGAGGCATTTCCAAAAAGATTCAGAGAATATGCGCCCCCTACAACATCAGGATGGTATTCAAGAGCGAGTCAACACTCAGACGACATCTGGTACGAGTGAAGCCCCGCATGGAGGAGAACATGACCAAAAACTGCATATACTCCATCCCATGCAGTTGCAGAAAGGTTTACAAGGGTGAAACATGCCGCCCTCTCAAAGTAAGAGTGGAAGAACACCAAAAAGCGGTAACTAAAGGGGAGATAGAAAAATCGGGTATAGCCAACCATGTCTAGATGGAGAGGGGGGACTATCGCCCCGTATTGGATGAAGTAAAAATAATAAACAGAGAGACCCACTGGAAAGTGAGAAAACTTAAAGAAACAGCTCACATGCTCGGACATAACAACCTACTGAGCAAACCAAGCGTAGAGCTGAATGCAATTTGGACACCTCTAATAGAGAGAGAAAACCTTGAATAACAACATAGGTTTAACATTAACAAAAACCAACTAAGAATTGTCCTAGTGACATATGGCCGAGTGGTCCTAAACGTTGTATCAAAGTTTACAGTTACTCAAAGGTGCTGAGTTCAATCCTGAACGAAGGCAGTGAAAAGTAACATTCAAAACAGAGAATCAGCAAATCCCAGAGCCTAGCTGGAGTCCGACCACGGTACCCCCGTAATAATAATAATAATAATAAAGGGTTGGGTTTGAGACTCCTAACAAACGATTCCTCAGTTCGAAACGTTGTGACTATAACAACCAAGATGAGGAAGTCAGTCCGACAATCTCAATAAAATATGTTTCCAGTATGCCATTTTGAACTTAGGAATATAGATTCTGTCATTCATTTACTATATTGCTCTGTAATTACATTGAGCTTCTTTAAATAAGGATTAGTACATATTATAAGGAAATAAAGTATATTTCCACAGAAATATATATATGGAAATGTATAAAAAAGTATAAAAGCTTATAACTTTTCTTTATTCGTTTTCAATTGGTGACGTGCAGGAATACAAAATAATATTATGAAAAAAAATTTAAAAACTTTTTTTATAAGTACATAATTTTCGACCGATCCTTCAGTCTTCATCGGTGTAGTGAAAGTGATTCAAAGTATATATATATATTAGGAGGAAGACCCGACGTTGCCCAGGATTGAATGAGGATCAACGATGATTCACCCTCCTATATTTTATTGTCGTTGAAATCGTTGAAATATTACTGTTAGCACTGTGTGATTTTTTTTTGTTTTTGTCTTACCTGTTTATTGAAAAAAAAAAAAAAATTGTCCTTATATGGAGTTGAGGTTGCTTCAGAAAGGCCATTTTAAATAAATTCAGAAAATCCTTTGATTAATCAAAAATATTGATATTTGTTTTTATTAATTCAGGTGGATGCATGCACGAATGTGGTTGTGCAGAAATGGGGTTAAGCATTTTCATTTTCGTCATCGAAAGGTAAACTTCGTCATCACAGTTACGTGTAATCTATTCCTGTATCATCTTTTCAATCTGACATTTCTTAAAAATCGTAACATTTCCTAGGAATGGCTTTTGAAATTTGTTAGCAATTAACCATGTATGTTGCTCTCCCAGTATGTGATCTACCTAGTTTCTTACATTCCCATGTCGATTTACCCATTAAACTAATCCTAACTCGAATAATAATCAACTAACCCTAATTCTAACGAACCTTAATCCTTAGGTTAGGGTTAAGGTTAATGTTAGATCACATAAACAACTCCGTAGACCACATATTGGAAAACACATAGAGTTATATATCCTTAAAAGCTATTCAGTTTATATTATTATTATTTATATGCGAAACTGATCTTCCACATTAGGTTCTAAAACAATTTTTTTGTGTATATTTAAAAATTTTATTTAAAAATATTTTTATTATCAAAATGTTCACAGTGTTCATATGTAAATACCTAGAAATTTTTCACAGTGTTTCTATGTAAATATCTAAAAATATATAGTCGCATTTTTATTTTTATTTAATTTAATATACGTTGCCATCTTCTCAACAATTATTATCAAGTGGCTTTTGTCCTTGAAAGAAGTTCACAACTAAGGAATATGAACAGAATGAGCTTAAAGTTTTCAGAATTCGTTTGCAACGACAATTAAAGGGGAATAACTTTTGTTAGAGAGTTACCTCCCATTAAGTGTCAAGAATGGTGCAAAATGAAACCGCGAATGAAATAAAATATAATCTAAATATGAAAGTAAACTCCGTAAAGTAATAGTTGCTTTTACCTTCATGAAATGATTAAATTCATTAAACAACAAAGTGTATAGCATTCATCAGCCTTCTTTTTTTTCTTTTTTTTTTTACGAAAATGTTGTTTATAGGCATTTTTATGTTTCCACAATTAATAAAATATTTTTTATTTCCATCAGATGAAGACCTCTCGGCCAACGTGTCAAATGAGCTAGAACAAAGGAAGCAGGGAATGAATCAGATATTTCTGAAGAACTCATGCGACAATAGTATTTATAGAAAAGACTGAGACTAGCAACATCACTTCTGTGAGATAAAGAGAGTATAGAGAAGAAATATTTAGATTAGTTTTTATAAAATAAACAAGACGAATATCTGGATATAGTGACTATTTAAGAAGATTTAGAGAATAAAAAAATATCATTTCAAAATAATAATGAAAATATTTTTTTAAAATTCATTAAAGATTTTTTGCACCTAAAAGTACTTAGGTTTTATTGAACAATTCAGCAAATTTGGCAGTTGTCTTGGGTCTGATTGTGGGTAGGTGTACGAAATGGCGTGCTTCATTTCATTCTTTTAAGACTCAGCTTGCATTTTTCAATCGTAGGTGTGACCCTTTTCTTGCCAAGATTTTCCTGTTCTCTGTTCTTGAGGAGAAATTGATTCTGAAACTTCTTGATCTTTCCTTCTCATCAAAACTTTCTTGGAATTCATACATCAGATCCATTGCTCTTTCTGCTTCTCACAAAGTTTTTTTTTTATCGCTCCAAACACCTTTTCACACCTAAGCCTATTCTCTATCTATACAAATCTACTGTCAGACCATAAAGTACTGTCATATTTGTGCTGGTGAATCTGTATGTAACAGAGCGCATATGAACGATTATGAACATAACAGCCGCAGTAACTGAAGGATGGATTGCAAGCGATTGTATTAGCAACAGGAGCAGTGTTTGAACATGTATGCAAATTGGCAAGTGTGCTTGGGCTTTCGTCTGAAGAAAAAAATAAAAAGGACACCATGCGGTTGGAAGAAAAAAAGTTGACGGCAAAGGAGATGGACGTGTAAATTGAAGGTGAGAATGGGCCAACTGTGGCCAGTGTGCCGGTTGAAGAAAGAGAAAATCGTGCTAGGTTAGGTGGACATGTGGGAGCGAGTGACTTTTTAGGCGGTCTCGAGAGTAACAGTAATAAATGCTTTTGTTAAAAACGAAAAAAAATGCCAACCCGAATTTTTATTTATTTCTTTCCTTTGTTTGTTTGTAACTGCGATATTGCATTTGGTCCAGTTGAGGATGTTTGATAAGGTTTAGAAACGCATCTGTAATTTAGATGGCCTACTCTTTCTTCTATATGGCATAATCACGTTGATACACTGGTTCCCACTGGATCACCGAAGTTAAGCAACGTTGAACCTGGTCAGTACTAAATGGGTGACCATTTGGGACTTCCAGGTGCTATATGTGCTCTCTGCTTATCTCGGCATTGTTTCCAGCCATCCTGAACTTCTTGCCACTAAACTCAAACAGTGCTGATTCAGAAGAAGTGCAGTTGAAGATTGCGCAAACCTTACCTCACAATTACATGCGTAGCTGCCCCTTTAGGGGGTATCCTTTGTCTTTCAAGACTAAACAGAGGCATGTTTTCAAGAACTGGAGACTTATGGAACTCACATTCCGCTTACTGTTTTACTCCTATATATAACCTTGAACTTTTCAAGACTAAGGTCAATAGGAATTTCTTGTCTCTGTGTTAGTCATCTTTTCTTCTTTTTAGCTCTTTACATCAATTTCCAGTATTTACTTCAACAGTGCTCAATACATATGTAGAGCTAGATAGTAAGTTATAAAAATATATATGGCAATTAAGCTACACAGAATATTCCGCATCTCATTCTTGTGAGAATTCGTCAGGCTTATGCAGCAAAAAGTTGTGGTTATCGCACGTTTATATATACGCACATGCTATTGAATTTTCTAGTTAGCCAATCAACTTCCTATCCCAATCAGCCAATGGGCGGGCATTTACAGGACAAAGGCACAGTTGACCTCCAGTTCACCCCTTCTCTTTGTGTGTTTATGGGAAGGGTAGATATCCTTTTGTTGTAGTAAGCTGACTTACTTTCAGTCTAGGTGTAGTTAGATATGTTATTTTGTTCTTTTTAGCTCTTTACATCAAGTGGCTTCATGCTTTGTCTGGAACGACATTCTAACACACATACGTACAACATTAATAATGAAATAGGTTAGAAAAATTCATATATGTATGTTTTTGTCCTTGATTTTTAAAAGAAGTGGTGTCTGATCAACACGGTTGGGGAACCATGAGATAGACTATTGTCTTACTTTTAAATCCCTCAAACAATTTTTTTGTGGTAAACAATTGATGATCTCTTCAATGATATTAAGACTAGTGCAAATTCTTAGAAGCAAATTAATGCAATGATTGAAAATGAAAGGCTTGGGATTAAAAGTTTCTTTTCTTGTTTATATATATATATATATATATATATATATATATATATATATATATATATATACACACACAAGACATCACCCACCAAGTTTTGAAACCGGTTTTGAACTCTGTCAAGGCAGGATAGGAAGCTCTGGAGGTGACACCAGTATTCCACCCTAGGATGTACTTGTAGGCTGGCTTTAAACATTTAAACTTGCGATGACTCGCCTCCCTTCTCAGCTGCATCCTTACCTTTAGACTTAGGACCCATGATTCAAATAATAAATGTTAATAAAATAAAGGAAAACACATGAGAATCGCTAACGCACAACACAACGTTTTCTGTAGGATGGCAATAAACACCCTGGGAGAAAGAGGTTTGGGTAACTTCGGATGCCGAGTGAGTATTCGAATCAAACATTCTGCCACCTACTGATGATGTTACACGATTTTTGAAATCGTATCTAAAAAAAAAAAAATCATTGTATCTTAGGGTATATATATATATATATATATATATATATATATATATATACACACAAGCTGGGCGCTTAGCATTGCCCAGTTGTAAAATATACATAAATATTATATTTTAATTCATACAGAAATTGAGACATGTGTTTTTTTTTCTAAACAGTTCATTTCTTATAAGTAAAAAAGAAAAGAAAATACTCAAGCTGAGATTGAAACCAAAACGTAAAAATAGTGAGTCAAGTACAATAACCATTCGGTCAGCTTGACACGATCTTTAAAAAGGTGTTTTCAAACCTACTTATTCTTACTATAAGTAATCTCTCATGTGAACACTTCACGCATGCGCATTCGTTAAACAGTTAGCAAATAGATAAAAATTCGACGGCTCCCACATAACAATTTTTTTTAATTTTGACCCCTTAGCAGCCCATTTTTCAGATGAAAACCGAATAAAACGTTTTACACATGTCTGAGTATCCTATATATCAAATTTCAAATCTGTAGATCAAAAGTCAGTTGAGTATATAGGTTGAGACGTGTTCTCACACACATTCTCACTTTTACATATATATATATATATATATATATATATATATATATGATTGATAATTTAAAATTCAAATTAGAATTAAAATTTAAAAATCTGTTTCATAAGAAGGAACAACAACAAAGTCAATAATTTGTACGATCGTTTCGGAAACAATGTTTTTGTTGTGATAGACATTAAGCCATGGACAATAATTTTGACATATAGTTTTTTTTAAACAAAGTCTCCTCATCAGCAAAAGTATTGGGTGGTTTTTTTTTTATATGTAAAAGACACCATAAATAAACCTAGCAATTTTTAAGTAAGGCAGATGTATCTAGAAAAAATTAAAATAAAAAGGAAAATATTTACTTGATAAGAAAAGTAATATGGGTTGAGAATAAAAAATAGAATAAAATTATAAATCTGAATTTGGTTTAAATATAAGGTTATAATGATATGTTTTTAATAAAAGTTAAGAATTATATATATATATATATATATATATATATATATATATATATATATATATATATATATATATATATATATTTACCTTTTAATTGTTCGACTTTTGAAAACCGTAATTATCGTCAAAGCATTCATTTGGATGTTGATTATAACTTATAAATGTACGAAATGTTGAATTTTCAAAAAGAACGCCAATGGAACATTTTTTAGCGGTTAGAATATGTTAGTAAGCGCCTAATTTAAAATTAAGCAAATATTTTAAAAAGGAGGAGATAATCTGATTTTTCTAATTAAATAATCAAAGGGAGATAATTAGTGTTTATTTTATTTAAATTATAAAATATTATATTTTGAATTTATTGAATTTAGTATTTTTAATACTTTATTTATTTATTTATTTATTGAAATTAATAAATATAGTATAGGTTAAGCTTAAATATATATTTAAATAATATACAATAATGGTAAATATATCAGATAAACTAATATTAATAATAATATTGATGATCAAAATTTTATTAATAAGGGTATCAAGTTAAACTTGAATTTCAAGATTGAATATTAATAAGTAACATTTTTAATGACTTATGGTGGTTTATATTTGTTAAATTTAAACCAACGTTTATGATTGTATGAGGGTATAAGCTCCTCTCTTGAATTTAGGAGGGTGGTTCTATTTTTGATATCGTCATATTTTAAAATCTTTAGGGTCTCCTGTGTACAAAGTGCACAGAATCTATCTCCTGGCGTATATCCTTTATATGATCTTATTATTTGCCATTTACAATTGAAGGAAATATTCTTATCTTTGAGTCGCCAAATATGTTTGGATAGAGTAGTTTGGTTCAACAGGGAGTGGTTTTTTAAGAGAATGCTTATGGGTTGAAATCCTATGTTTAATAAGTCCAGATGTGGAACCAAAGTAGATTGCGTCTTGTTTAATGTATTTATTTTTATATTTATTTTTTTTAAATTACATTTTCACCCCAAACAAGGCACATTGCCACTTTGGTGTAGGGGGCTACTATCAGGGGCAACAACTACTGGGGTACTATGTAGGGATTTGGGCAGCAAGATGTCGGTTCACGTTGCACATGAACTTCTGCACATCAGTACAGTTGGGGAAGCAGGGACCTGGAATGGAATTCTAGAGTTTAGCGGTTCTGGGGAAGAAACTACTGGAGTAAAAAGATCTTTTACATCTAGGGATCTCTACAGTGTGGGGGTGGGATTTTGCAGCCTGTCAGGTCTGTCGAGGGTGTTCACGTCATGAGGGCACAAGTGCTTGCAGTTCGTCAGAGCATTCACAATTAAAATACTTGTCGAACAGGCAGAGGGATGCAACGTTTCGTCGATGGGACAGAGGCTGAAGCTTAGATGCCAGTTCCAGCATTTTCAGGTAGATTAGGGGTGGCATTGGTATGTGATGGGTTGGTCTGTATTTGATTGGTAGATTGGTTAAAGATGGTGTAGTTATTTAATCGGGTGGTCGAGTTATGGTTGCTGTTCACCTCATTTAAATTTGGGGTTTGTGATACTGTGCAGCATAAACTACATATATAGATCAAAAGTTAGTTGAGTATATAGGTTTTTTATATTAAAATGCACCGCATTTATTTTTCAACAAAAATAACAATATGAACAAGCAAAGTCCAATCGGTAAGAGTTCTTGAGAAATCATTATGATTAGAATGTTCAAAGTAGGTGAAAAATCCTTTGTGGAATTATTAAGATTAAAAGGTCATGTTAGATGAAAGTCCTTCGTTAAATTAATAAGATTGGAAGGTGAAAGTCTTGTGTGAAAATAATGTCCTTATTTCAAGGTTTGTGTTTTAACTGGCGAAGTTGGCCTTATTCAAAATTCCCATGAGGAAAGTAGTCCGTTGTTATTAATTCCTATAGAAAATGTATGGAATGGGTGCGTGTGTGCATAAGTGTGAGTTTTGGGTCCTCGCGTGGCGTGTGTAATTATGGTTTCGACAGATTTGAAAACAACGATGAGATGAAAATGAGAGGCATATTCTCGTGTCACGTCGGAGCGAGAAGAGAAGAAAAAAGAAGAGATAAAAAAGGGAAGAAAGAATGTTTGTTGCGTTTAAATACTTTTTTGGACCGGCTCCAGCAGAAGATTGCACTGCTGGTATTTGGTTTTTGGAAAAGCGTTAAAAGACAATCTTCTAAATTTTCTCATTGGTCGCTTGTGTCACGTGGTACTGTCTTGAACTACATCCACCATAAATATGTCCATTTTATTTTTGTCGTTGTTGCCAGAAAAGCGTGTGGGCGTATTTGAAATTATTTCGTTGCTGGAAGAACTTATTTTTTGTGCAAATGCGCGGGGAAATTGAAATTAATAAACGTTCGTTTATTTGCACGCGAGCGTGTGTGTTTGTGCGTGTGTGTGAGTGAGTGGAGTGAATAACAGCACAAATTTGGTTCTTAATCTTTCAAATACAATAAAAAAGAAACCTACCAAAAAAAAATTATGATAAATCGGCTTTCAAAACTAAGCCCCCCTATCTTTATTCATCTATTTTTGCACGTACCTAAATAAAATTCAAGAAAATCAAATTTTACCGTTTCAGTAAGGGTGAAAGAGAGAGAGAGAGAGAGAGAGAGAGAGAGAGAGAGAGAGAGAGAGAGAGAGAGAGAGAGAGAGACAGACAGACAGACAGACAGACAGACAGACAGACAGACAGACAGAGACAGAGAGAAATGAAATAAACACCCGATGGATAAAGGCCGATAACCCTAATATGCGTGGAAACTGTTACCTCCCCTTATTATGTTTTCTAGAGAAACATGGCCTCATCGGTCAGATATCGGTACAAAAAAAACAAAAAAAAACCCCGACAAATTTGTTTTTCATTAAAAAAAAAAAAATCATAATAAAAACTGCTTGATGAACTTTTGTGGTTTTTTAAATATACAAATTTCATTCCGTGGCAAGTGGTGCTTGTTCGACGATAGACCGCTTAAAAAAATGCCGTTTTAAGCAAAAACAATATTACGTACTTAATTATCATGCCGCAAATAGTAATATATCAAAAAATTATGAAAAATCATATGATAGAAAGTCATTTATAGTTAAAAGTAATTTTTACAAAAAAATGTGTAAAATCGCATTTTTCTTAGATTTTATACAGTAGACAGTAGGAATCTACATACAGGGGACATAACCTTGGACGAATATTTTAGATTATTCATGGCTGCAATATTTGTTGTCTATATAGCGATAAACTTTTTTTTTTTTTTTTTTTTTTTTTTTTACTAAAAACACGATAGCAGTTGATCTACTTGATGAATTTTCGTAATTTTTTTGATATATTACTATTTCCGACATGGCAATTAAGTACGTAATATTGGTTTTGCTAAAGACTATATATTTAAAAAATTGATTTTTCATCTTAACAAACACTGCATTTTTTTGTGGATTGTTCTTTTATGAGTAAAAAATAACGGCAAATTTTGACTTTATTTCCACCTTAACACCCACCTTCAAAATGACGACTTTTATAGATGTTCGAGTATGCTGAAAACGAATATTACATCTAAATTTTGTGCAGACAAGTAGTTTTCCGAATGTTAAGTCCTTTATTATACAATGTATAGGATGCAAGTAGGGCTTCACCAATCCATAGGATGTGTGTTGCTAATTTGTTGACGTCGGAAGGTCACCGATCTATAGGTGTTGGAGGGCACTCTATAGGATGAAGTCATGGCAGGGTCACGGACTTATATAATAGTTTTTCGGGACCCTTAAAGATAAATTAAACGGGGTCGTCAATTTGTAGGAAGGGTTACAAATCTGCATTCCTAAATAAAGAAATAAAAATAAATTCAGGAAAAGAAGGCACTCAATAAAGAACATTGGAATCGCTGAGTTTATAGAAAATAAATAACATTTATTTACGTGATAGAAGTATTAAAATAAAGTGTTTAACATAAGTGTTTTTGGTACTTGTCTACTTTAATGAAGAAATTAAAAAAATATTGACTCCAAGCCCTCGTGTGGCACACTTATAATAAAAATCAGCACTTCCAAGCCTTGTGCCATACACCCAAAATTCGCACACCAATAATCATTCATTTAAAACGTTCAAACACAAAAAAAAACCCACAGTACTTGTTTAGTTTAGTCAAAACATTAAAAATGAAAATATTGAAAACAAAATTATGTTGTACGTACTTGTTGTACGTACCTATTATGAAATTAAGTTCTCATAAAATTTTTTTTCACTTAATTTGATCAAGTAGTTTTTGTTTTTCACAGAAGAAAATCAAATTTTAATGACATCAATCATATTCTGGCCATCTTACCTATTTCATAGATGAGGAGGGAGGTATCGTAGCCTCGCCGTCGCTCTGGCAAACAACGGTGAGGTCTACTCAACCAGAATAATGGCGCGCAGTGTGTGTTTGCTCACCAAACATAAAACCCAGTTGCGCACGCCCCGAGGTATTCGTAAGCACCCCTCGTGACACAGACCCTGACTTTTCGTCCAATCGTTGCTCGAAAGTAAATGCATTTTTGTAAATATTAAAAATAAAAAAAATAAAAAGTCCATTTGCTCATCGAGAATTAAATAATGGGTGTGCACGAGTTTAACGTCAGCAACAAGCTGTTTGTTTATGGCATGCTGGGCTGGCGTTAACTGACTCTTTTTGGCATGTGAAGGGGTTTTAAGGATCTCGCCCGGCTCCTGGAGATCGTCAAAAAAAATATTTACAAAAATACGTTTACTTTCGAGCAACGATTGGACAAAAAGTAAGGCGTTTGTGTCACGTGGGGTGCTTATGAATACGTCATGGCAAAAAGACAAAATCTTCATTTTTATGCTCGCAGAATTTGCGTGGGTGTAGGAAAGCAAATGTACACAGTCGTGCGCGCAACTGGGTTTTATGTTTGGGGAGCAAAAACGCATTGCGCGCCATTATTCTGGTTGAATAGACCTTGTCGTTGTTTGCCAGAGCGATGGCGAGACTACAATAGAGGTGCCTTTAAATGAAAAAGGGATTAACAAAGGTTAAAATGAGAAAGGATTTAAAAAAAAAAAAACTCTGTAAAATAACGAAAAAAAAACCCCGAAAATATTTATCTAGGTATTTTTTCTGCCCATATTTCAACATAATCTTGTCGAATTTTAAAAGCATTAACATGACTTCAAATCTCTGTTGCTCACTATCACTAGATAAATGGATAATTATTGTAAAATGTTTTTGACTCCTGATGGGGGTAGTTATTTATTTGCCGCCCACCTCGGCAAAATGTGGCACAAGGCCGGAAAGTGGGGATCCAGCAGGCTCCCCTAAAGGTGGGGCACTCCTGCAATTTTTAAAAATTGCCTGAGTAACCCCGTCGGCATTCCCCGGTCGGGGCGCTTCAGGCAGCAAGCAATAAACTTGCCCCACCGGAAAGCCCGGTGGCAAGGCCTGGGAGGGTGGACCTCCTAGGTATTACCCAGGCGGCATACCTCAGTCCAACAGGTGCTGGGCCGGTTCCCGGCCCCTCACCTGTTGGGCTGAGTGTCAAGTGATGAATCCTTGACGAGTACTACCCTGTCTCCCTGCAGCCGAAGCCGCTAGGAGACCTTCCCCATCTGACTTGTGATGGGGGTATGAGACGAATGGATTCACCAATCATTTTTATAACCAACGGCTGTGCTAAACAACCAATGAAAACGTTTAAAAATTATTATAAAAATTGTCGAATTTTGGATTCAATCAGTTCGCCGTTAACTACGGCATGGACCGCATTTGATTCTTGGCCGCCATCTTGGTTACTGATGAACTACGCCGCCATCTTTGTTCAACACAATGTCTCAAAACTTAATTATATTGACAGATAGATAGACAAATAATAGATAATTTACTGCTTCTGCCTGACCACTCTCTAATACTTTTTCTTTATTTTTGTTTTCCTAAATAAGCGAAAGTTTAAATAAGCACCATAGTTTTGAACAGTCATAACTGAAAAACTTTAAGAACTTCTTGAATTGTTCCTCCTATTCCGAGTAGAGGTTTCAAAAATGAAAATAAAAAATGCACTCAAAAACCAAAATGCATAAATTATTATTCATATAGAAAACACCGTTGAATTTCCACGTTGTACCACTAGTAAAAATTATAATATAAGAATATAGTAATACCTTGAAATACGAATGCACTGATACGATTTTTTTCAAATACGACGATACATTGTATCTATATTTACGGCTTAAAATATGAAAATTTTTTTCAGATACGATTTCAAAAAATGTGAAAAAAAAAAATACAAAAAGAACCCCCCTCCAAAAAAAAAAAACAAAAACAAAATGCAAAGTAAGAAAAAACATATATGTTTTGTAGATTAGACTATGCTATCTCAACTCTCTCTGCTACCTCCTCCTAGCCCACCTTCATTAGTAACTCATCCCTCTCTCCATGATAAGTTAGTTACAATTTTATTCTTTAGTTTTTATTCATCCTTTCTTTTACATTAAGACTTAAATATTAAGCACTTAGTAAGTTCATTAAACGTTTTTATAATTCCTATTTACAATGCTTCCCCACGGGCAAGAGTTAGACACCAGGGTCGTTTTTTAACATGGAGAAAAGGAACAAAAATAAAAACTGTCTAAGTCGTGAAGGATTTCTCCTCCACTGAGAGAGAACAAGAAATTGAAGTGTAGCATAAGAAGAACAGATACTTAACTTTGATCTTGGTAATGATGCAGTACGGTTGCAATAATGTCGATGATGGTGTGTGCTAACGAATTTATCAGTGATACCGAAAAATATATCTTTTCAAAGATATTTTCATATTTTAGGATCGAACCGTGATAGACTATGAATGAATTGGCTTTGCTGTTTTATGTTCGTCATTTCAATAAATGTCAATAAGTTTCAAGACTTTGTTATACAAGAATTAAAAATTTAAGTAGATTCTTGAGAATTTAGTATGTTATCTCTATATATCATAGGATTATTGGTAATTTTTATGATTTCAAGTTCAAATAAACAGCAGCAGCAGGAATTCGAACAAACTCTACTAAAGCCTGATTATCACATCTGGTGATGTTCCAAAATGCAACCTAGATGCACTAGCAGATTAGAAGAAATATGTGCAATAAAATTATGTTTTAAACTCAGAAAATATGTCACAGAAACGTATGGAATTCTTCAAACTGATTTTGGATAACCTAGCATTAATCAAGCGTCAGTTTGTGAGTAGCATAAGAAATTCAAGGAAGGCAATGAGTGGCTTAAGCACGATGAGAGGTGTCAGGGGAGTAAGGCAGTCAGAACACCAGAGTTTTTATAATTATTTATAATCTTGACCCATTTTAGTTACGACATCATGTGTGTGTGTGTGTGCGCGCATGATAGCCTTGCTTCTTTTGCTTCTCTCCACCTTGCATATATCCCATATGCTGGCATTTGCCTTGGCAATGAGTACAACTCTATTGTTTTTGTTTTTATAAACATCTATATATTAATATGATAGTGTGTGTGTTCTTTTGTGTGTCACGTTTTCTGGCAAATTTGATTGGTTAAGATTTAATTCCGGAATATACATTAATTACAGAATACACATTTACAAATGCTCAAGACAGCATTCGAATAGCATGTTCTTACAGCTATGTTTTTAATTCTATAAAATTTAGGGTTATATCTTTCAAAAGTTGTTAAGAAATAATTGATTTTAAGTTATTCCGTAATAGAAAAAATATAACACACATCTCTTGGCCGGTGGGGACAAAAAATTGAGCAGTTATTTGTTTTTTTTCATTGTTTATTTTTCTTTACATTTGTTTATTAAGAGAGAGAGAGAGAGAGAGAGAGAGAGAGAGAGAGAGAGAGAGAGAGAGAGAGAGAGAGACGCTGATGTCTTCGTTCATTAAAATATTATTGCTACTACTGATTGCTATAACATGTAAACAAAAATTCAGGTGCATATGTTATGAAACCTCGAAGTTAGCAACATGTTATTAGCAAAACGAAACTGGTCTTGTACATAAAATATTTTAATAAAAACATTAAATCTAATATATATATATATGTATATATATATATATATATATATATATATATATATATATATATATATATATTAAATGATAGTTCCTTTTTCTAAATAAATTATTTTTATTACAACATTGTTTTAACTAAAATAGTTTCATGAAAAACTGTTTTTGGTACATAAAATATTTTAGGTACTCATGCAGAGAGTGATCCAGACGTAACTCAGAGTCCGCTCGGCTTTCTCCGGAACATGACGTCAACAGCTGAAGTAAGCCGAGCGTCACCAAGGAAATTAAGCCGAGTGTCGCCGATGAAAGCATAACAAGAAAAGAAAACTTACCTTAAATTTTTAATTTTATTAACTGTAAAGAAAAATGTTATAACAATATTTTTTGTTTTTTGTTTTTTGCTATATATATATATTTTAAAATAAATAATGTTAAAGATTTTTTTGTTCGAGAAAAGTTTTAAAGGTAAGTCAAACAAATACTTTCAAGGAATCTTTTTTGTAATTTTTTTTCAAAAAAAATTTAAAACAATTTTTTTATTTTTGTTTTTTGGGTGTTTTTTTTTTTCAAGGAAAAACCTGAGAACTAGAAACGTTTAAACAAAACTGGGTGCGATAGTTTTTTTTTTTTCATATTAAAACAGATATTGTTGTTGTTTTCTCAGACCGTTGTTTTATTAATGGTGTGTGTGTGCGTAGATCATATTCCGCATTCGCGCTGGAGGTCTTTCTGTGTTGTTCGCTCTAACGGCCACAAGTGGATGATTTTAATTATGATGGCAATTGTCAGCCTAGACTTGCCAAAGAAGTTACCAGTCCGAATGATGTAAAGGTTCGGAATTTGGTAGCCTGACACCTTCAGGCATAGCCATCGCTTACCTTTCCTCTTATAATAAGATTGCACCTGTGTCCACATGGTGCAAAGGTTTTCGTCCATGCCAGTAAATTTTTTCTTGACAAAATCGAGGACTCCGGCTGGTGTTTTCAGCTGCTCACTTAAGGCTGTAAAATTAATGTTTTTTTTTTCTGACGTGAAAGTACGAAATTGTGAACTTTATTTTGCTTTTTTTTTTTCTTACTAATTTGTTTTCTTTTCTTCCTCTTCCAAATTGTCGTCTGGTGCTTTGAATTTTCAACTTGCACGAACA
Organism: Euprymna scolopes; assembly: GCF_053919585.1. Classification (NCBI taxonomy): domain Eukaryota; kingdom Metazoa; phylum Mollusca; class Cephalopoda; order Sepiida; family Sepiolidae; genus Euprymna; species Euprymna scolopes. The sequence goes on from NC_136493.1 coordinate 97,357,895, forward strand.
CGCGTCTCATTGAAAACTATCGTGCTACATTCTCATTGGCTCAGCTTTATGTTACATCAGACAGCTTAATTTTCTTGGCGACGCTCGGCTTACTCTGGCTGTTGACGTCATGTTCCAAGGAAAACTGGGCGTGCACGTGTGCTGAGTTATGTCTGGATCACTCTCTGCATGAGTACCATATTTTAATCTATATATTAATACGACAGCGTGTGTGTTATTTTCCGTATCACATTTATTTTTTCTCTTCCGAGTGTCTGTCGTTTAAATATTATGCCTTTCTATTTCTTGCAATAAATAAATCTACCAAGAATTCTTCATCAGTTTTGGTTTCGATTTCGATTATAGCTGAAAGAACTCAAGTTATATATACATACATTTTTTTTCTTCATAAGTTTTGGTTTCGGTTTTGATTCAAGCTGATGCACCCAAGCTATATGGATATATTTTTTATTTTTGAAATCACAAGTTTAAAATATATAAGAATGGATCGAAAATTGACTGTTATAGTAATATATACGAAATCTGCATAAATTAAAATATCATATTTAAGGATATTTTTCGACTGGGCTATGCCGGGCGTCCCTGCTAGCTTAGATAAATATTTTTTGCAGTTTTAACAAAAGAACTACAATAATATCAGGGTGTCTCCATTTACACTGAACATCCACAAAAATGCCAACATCAATATATTACATATGAAAGAGTCCACTGTGGAATTTCCACAGGTCTAGCTAGTTTATTATTATTATTATTATTGGCTCACAAGGAGCTTTCACACAGGTCTTCAGAGATCTTTCCCTGAAAACAGCCTGTGGTGTTCCCAGGAAGCTGAGTGACAACAAGTCTCCTCAGGTTTCCAGTACTCTCCAGCTCTTTTGATAACATTTACAAATAAATTTGCATTATCGCAACAGCTGCTTGCCATTGATTTCTTGTTGGCAGTAGCTGTTGGTCTGTAGTGAAGCCAAGACTACTATTTCTCCATTACATGTCTCTTTCTCTCTACACTTCCCTTTCCCCCTTCCTTCCTTCCTTCCTTCCTTCCTCCTTTCCTCAAAATGTGACCAGAGGTTGTAACCAATCAGGACAGAGAACAGTGTTCTGGTGGGAAAGACAAAAAGAGAGATACAAAAAGTGTTGGAAGCAAAAAGACGGAGACGCGAGTGGTTCCAGAGTCAGGGGACAAAAATGAAAATCACAAACTTTCTATAACCCGATACCACTTGTACGCTGAAATGAATATAAAACCGTTTCGTTTGGAAGTTCCTTTGTTTCTTTATTATTATTCCCAGGTCGGTTTCTACTCCCGTCTTATTAATTTCGATGACTCCCCAAAAGGGGGACCCGCCGAAATGGTGACCTACCCAACAAGAATTACATTATGGTAACCGCCATAGGTCTTTGCTGGGATTTGAGTGGCAATAAGCCTCCCCAAGGTCCCAGTTCTCTTCGCACTTATTCGGCTGAGGTCTAGTCAATTATTATTATTAATATTATTAATATTAATAATAATAATAACAACAACAACAAAAACAACAGCAACAATTTCCGTGCCATTACCATTGTATTTATCTTTCTTTAGTGATTTTTTAGTGTAATTTGAGCTTGTTTGGGAATAAATTTCTTACCCTTGAAACGGATTAATTCTGTTTCTTTCAATTCAAATATGAATAATTATTTGGAAATACGATTTTTTTCAAGATACATCGCCGGCCATTAATTAATTAATTAATTATAAATTTTTAAAAATTCATATCTCAAAGCATTATTGTAAAAGTAACGGGCGTTCAGAGTTGGGAGCGGAAATATATAGATGTATTCATTCATTACCCAATTAAAGTAAAAACAAAAAAACTCCTGCGTCGGCCGGGAGTCGAACCCGGATCGATTGCTTGGAAGGCAACCATGCTAACCGTTACACCACCGACGCCTGGCTATAGTTTGCTAGGACACACAGAATAAAATTTGTTTACTCCCAGTTCGCGACCAAGAGTTTATGATTAAAGCTTTGCTGAGTGAGCAAAAACACTTTTCGTTAAAACTTCATAGTAAGCACTTCACAAATCTAACAAAATTTAAACTTAATCTACAGTCTGGTCTCTCTCTCTCACTCTCTCTCTTTCTCTCTCTCTCTCTCTCTCTCTCACCCCCCCCCCCACACACAGCCCGTGGCTTCTTACTCTCGGTGGCCGTGCTGCTCAACCTGACAATGTAAAACTGGGGTTGTGAATACGTGGCTGTGCTATATCAAAACAATGACGTCATGGTCACCGATGTATCACGTGGTTCGTGTTTATGTGAAATGCGACTAAGTACATGAGACTGAAACAAAATAAATTTGGGTAAACTTTTACTTGGTAAAACCTTAACATTTTTCCTTTAAAAATGACCGCTAAACAAGTTTATGGGTATACTGCAAACGAATATCGCATTGAAAATTTCCGCAAATAGGTAGTTTCTCAAATATAAATCAATGTAATTCCTTATATTAAAAGTGGTGACTATTGATTGTACGCGCAAGCGCGCATATTTTTGGCGAAAAAAATACACGCTCGCTTGCGCGTACAGCAATGGCCACTAATTATGACATAAGGAATTACATCGTTTACTATCCGAAAAACTACTTATTTTCAGAAAATATAAATGAGATATTCGTTTTCAGCATACCCTGAAACCTCAGTAGCTTGTCATTTTAAAGGAAAATGTTAAGGTGGAAACCAAGTAAAAATTTACCTAAATTTGTTTCGTTTTCATGCAGTTCGTTGGTTTGAGTTTTTCCTAAACATAAGTCACGTGACAAACCGACGTTTCGACTTACATAACTATACAGCTATATATATATATATATATATATATATATATATATATATATATATATATATATAATTGATTAAGATAAAAGTAATCTATAAAAAAATATATTTATCAAGATAGCAAAACCTCTACACGGATAACTTCATATCATCTCGTCTTTTTCCCCTTTTTCTTATTGAGCTGATGATGTAATAAAGTTTTATTTAACTTTGAATTCTCGTCTCTTATTCATTCATTTATTTCTTATATACATCTCTCTCTCTCTCTCTCTCTCTCTCTCTCTATATATATATATATATATATATATATATATATATGTATATATAGTTTTTAAAATATAATTATCCACTAACACGTGTTTCGTCGTCTATGACTCATCAGAGTGCCTGAATCTTCCTCCCCTGGCACAAGTCACCCAGTCAGAGTATTATATACTACCTCAGCATGAATAGATATCTATGAAATAAGTTACACTACATTTTTATTTCCAAATCCACGATGTGTCTGTCCAGCATCTGGCGGCTAGTGGTGGCCTGACCTCTGTGTCTGAAAATATCTTAAGACAAGTCAGCGCTTTTATGAGAAGGGCACTCAAGAAAACCTGCGGCTGATATATTTTCCAGTTATTTTGCACTTGCTTGTCATTGGATTCTGATTGTGGATGCTCAGAGAGCGATACATGTGTTGTACAAGCATTTATCATTGAGATCATTTTGTGCAGATATCTTTAGGAAAGGTAATGGTTTTACCTTCCTGATAAAATATATTTACAGAACACAGCACAAAAGAATAACAAACTTCTTTTTAACAATAAAAAAACTTAGAATATTTATTGATAGCAGGAACTGGCTGGTCAGACTGACAAAAAGGAAGAAGGAACAGAAAGTTCTTTTTGAGGTCATCGTCGGTCAGTCAGTACTGTGTCGTCCTTAGCTAATAGCAGTTGTCTCCAGTAGAGGCCGTCGATGCTAGAGCAAGATATCCAGTGGACAGGGAACGAGAGAAGAGGTGTTGCTTGGCTGAAGATCTGGTCCTGATTGACTGAAGTTCCCTCAAGATTTTAAGGAGCAGATGAATCAATGCGCTCTGATAGCTGATAAGTCAGCCTGTGGCCGAAGAACTCAGAGGGGTGTATTGATTCACTACAGAAAATAGTCGTCTGCAACTGTTACATATCTCTTCTTTACAAGTCCTGTGGCGATAGAGGCGAGACGAAGTGTACAGGCCTAACAAGTTGGAAGTATGTTGTCACAAATCTACACACGGGCCGCTTAAAGCTTATCTTAACATCACTGTTAGTTTTGAGGGACAGGAACTAGTTTCGGTGGTGCTTTTTGCGACTGAGCAGCCCTTTTAAGGGACAGCGCTGTTATGTCACTTGCATCAGTGGGAGTTATCCCCCTTTGTTCAATGTTTAAAATGTAAACTCTCGGACATGAATGTGAATAAACGAGACTCGGTCGGTCGAGTATTTTGGGTCTCAACGATGATTTGTCTTGTGCTGTTAATGATAGAAATGTAAGAAAACATGGTATCAGAAGCGGGATTCTGATGAAAGTGTAATCTGCCAATATCTGCTGTTGGCGTCCAATTTGCTCATGATTTTTACTTCCCTAACTGGGCCAAAAGGTGGTCGACCATGGAGAGCATGTGGAGTTCATGTTTTATGCACTTACTGAACTTTGTGAGATCTACCCATATCCTAATTGTCCCGTTTGCTTATGGTACTACCACCATGGGGGAACATCACTCAGTGGGTGTGTCAATGTTGCTTATGACCCCCAGCTTTTCCATTCTCTGGAGCTTTGCCTGCGTTTTTTCCATCAAGGGTAGTAGTACGCGTCGTGGTGTGGGTACCGAGTATGGACTCGCATCTGGATGTAACAATATGGTATATTCCTCCCCAAATGTGCCTAGGCCTGTTAATAGGTCTGGCATTTCTTTTTTTGGGTCGAGAAAAATCCACCCTCCCTCACGACGGAAACAGCATCCAAATACAACTGCAACAGAATGTTGGCGGATTTATGTGTTTTTATCAAATTGTCCATGTAGAAGAGCAGAACAGAATCACATGATGTAGAATAGAAGGAGGAATAACAAAACATAAAGAGGGGGAAGGAAGAAGGAAAGAGAAAAGAAGGGACAAAATAAAATAGTGGAAATAATTCTCCACAATGCATTCCTAAAAAAAATTTAAATAAATAAATTCTTTGGAAATATTAAGAATACATATAAAGGCAAAAAATTGAGGTATATTTGAGTTCAATAGATCAGATTATTTAAAATATATTCATTTGAAGTAAATCTAGTAGACATATCAGGTGATCATTGAAGTGAGTATGGTAGTTGAGGTCATACTAGAAATGTATAGAACTCATATATAAATATGGATTAATTTATATTGGAATTGTTTTGGAGTGTTGAGGTTTAGATAAATAATAAAAACAATAAATAAATAATAAAAACAATAAATAAATGAAAAATTAAATAAATAAAAAAAAAAAATAAATAAAACTACTTAATTAAACACATTTAGGAGTGAAGTTAGATTGCGTAATGGGAGACAATTCAATATAATTATGAACGTAAATGGTTTCCCTTGGGCCGAGAAAATAAACAAATGTATCAGAAAAAAAAATTAAGAAATCTCGTATATTAATAAAAATAAATGGTTAATTAATCCTAACTAAATGTCAATAATAGAAGTTTGTTTTAACGTAGAAATATACATAATAACTAGGGCTATGACCAGAGAATATTCTTTTCATTGTTTTGACTCTTGAGTATAAATCCGACATAGTTAATCAATTAAGAACCACATCACATCACTATCTAAAAACATATACTCGGAAAGACGCCCATTTATTTAAATATATTATTTTTGGATTTTTTTTGTTATTTAATAAATTGATCACGTGAAGGTATCATGAGATTAAATCAAAATTTAATATTTAAAAATATATTAATTGTCGCTGAAGTTAATGTTTTAAAGAATAATTAAATTGAATTGTAAAAAAAAACAAAAAACAAAAACAAAAACAAAAAAAAACGCTGTACACAAAAATCAATCTTGGTCGCAAAAAATCCGTGAAACAAACTGAAACATTCACAGAATCCGAACAAAGCAGTTATTTCATATTGGTTTTGCCATTAATAAGTTTGGCTTAAATGTATTTAATTATTTATTTTATTATAATTATTATTATTCTAAGTTTTTTTTTTTTTAAGTTCTGTAAATAGTAAAATGTAAAATTAAGTTCAACATGTTTTTAAGGAATCGTTTCTGGAATTGAAAATTAAAGTAAAAATTTTCCGATTCCGATACCCTGAAAAGTGCCGATTTTTCAGATTCCCGATTCCAATTAATCACCCCCAACACTACTAAATACACACATTCTGGATTTGCCTGTTATCAATATTATCTAAGAAAATAAATATAAACTAATTATAAATAATAAATTAATCAAATATTTTTTATAAGATATTTTTTATGTTAATTATGAAAACAATTTATTAATACGTTGATTTAGCGTTGGTGGCTCTATGTTAAAATTCAAAGATGGCGTAACTAAAAGAAAACATAATTGCAACTTTTCTTACGATTTTTGGATTTTGTAATCATGCCCATATTCCTATATTTTCTTTAAAAGCTGATAAATTCCTATTCTGATGAATAAGAGTGGAATAAATTAAAAAAAAAATTGACATAATAATTACATGAATGATTTCTGTACTATGAAACAGGTGCTCTCAAGAATCGAACATTTTAATATGCTTATAGAAATAAAAGGTAAGATAGACAACATTTTGAAATTTGGAATATAGATCTTTTGTCATTTAATCATATATGCTCTGTAATTACATTGAGGTCCATAAATTAAACGACTGGTATAAATAAAAAGTGAAATATAATTGAATAAGAATATTTTTTTCTCTCTCTCTCTCTCTCTCTCTCTCTCTCTCTCTCTCTCTCTCTCTCTCTCTCACACACACACACACACACACACAATATTTTTACAAAAATCAAGACAGCAAAATATAAAATGAAACATTACATTGTGTCTTTTCTTATGCGCTACAATTGTTTCATAACCATTTGAACAATTTTAGATACTATATCATTTAAAATATTCCAAAATAGCTACTCTTCAGACAGGAAAATACGCTAGTTACACATATATGAATACATTCATAATTTCTATTTTAAGAGATCAAGCAGTTGGACCGACCTCTACACTACCCTTATATTTTCTTTTTGCTTTTTATTTATTCGAGAGACTTCGAATTTAGTAATCGGCCCATTTTCATATTTCTACTTTTTAAATATTTCAACCAATTACCTATTTTAATATTAATTTAATCTTTTGCATGTTTTTTTTAATTTAATAATTATTTTTCTTCCCTATTATTTATTTAATTGATTTATTTCCCAAATACTAACCTACACCTTCAAATTCTAGTTTCAATTTTAATGTTCCACTATTCATTCCTTAATCTACCATAGTTTCGTATAAACTTTGCTACTAATTAATTTTTGCTTAACATGTTATTTCTTAAAAAGGAACTGTAATTAAAAGGTTAATTTAAATAGTATTAATTAAAATTTTTGGTAAATATCCACATCCACTACTACAGAACACCAACCACTCTAATTTGTTTTTTTTTATAGGTAATTGAGGTCGCTGACAACGAATCTGATAGTCAAACTTGGGGCAAATTTACCATTTGCATGGTATTAACCTCCGAACCCACGAATAACTTTCCACCATTTTGCAGCTTCCGTTTACGCTACGTGCGCGCTGCAGCATGAACGACGGCTTGCTTCATCTAGCAAGCTGCCTTCTCACATGGCGTACCAATCAAAATATTACGGACTGACATTTTTTTACTGACTTACAGTTAAAGAAAAGTACAACAAATTGGGGGACTTTTTTTTTTTTTGTCTCATGTAGTTTTTAATGTGGTTTACAAAAACATAAGCACCAAACATCTTTATATTTTTCATTCTGTTTTTGCGGGAAGGGGATTCAATTATAGAACTTATGTGGCTTAATAGGTGCTTTTGCAGTTTAGTTAAACGTTTTTCCGTAAGTAACGCACCGACATTTACCAATTAGAACACCATTTAACATCTTCGGAAAATGTTAAATGGTGTTCTAATTGGTAAATGTCGGTGCGTTACTTTTTGAAAATTTGAAAATTCTATGTTCCAGGTAACAAAAACCCAGATAAATTACCCCCCCCTACTCCAACTTGGAGTGCTTTCCTTTTCTTGTTTTATTTCTTTTTCAGCTAATTTTAAATTTTCCACCCTAAAAGTGCTATAATGTATTTTTGAAAATTAGAAAATTCTATGTCCTGGAAAAAAAAAATCCCCTCCCCCAATGTAGTTTGCTTGTTGAAGCCGTCGTTTATGCTACAGCATGCATGCGCGTAGCGTAAACGGAAGCTGCAAAATGGTGGAAAGTAGTTTGTGGGTTCAGGGGTAAATACCGTGCAAACGATAAATTTGCCCCAAGTTTGACTATCAGATTCATTGTCAGCGACCTCAATTACCTATAAAAAAACAAATTAGTGGTCGGTGTTCTGTAGTAGCGGATCTGGATATTTACCAAATTTTTCATCCCATACTGGTTATGTCAATAATTTAAATTTTAAATTTATCTTTTCAATTCTTATCATTATCGCCTGGAGAGTGTTCGATTGGAGTTTTCAACTTTCGTTATCGATTGTTGATAGAAATGTTATTGTTGTGCTGCATGGGTCGATTGATTTAGTTATTACTATTGAAGGTGTGTGTGCATATTTTTTAAACATCCAATACACGTAGGTTCCTGCTTTTTTAAAATAATTATAATATCTAAATAATTAGGAGAGCTCTACCGCTGCCCCTTAAAATGCAGATTACATTTTCATATTTTTATCTGTTTAGTACTTCTGCAGTTTACAAACCGTGATAATTTTAGATATATCAAGTTTTATTTAATTTTTGCCATATCTTTTGTTTATTAAGTTATTATATTAAAGTACAGACTTCCTCTCCTATATTAAAAATGGGGTTCTTAAATAATAAAGTTATTCTTTCTGCAGGGTCTGTAAGCTGCAGGAGTAGCAAATATTTTAAGATTTTGCCCCCCTCTCCTCAGTTTTATTTGAAATGGAAAACAAACAAACAAACAAACAAACAAAAACAAAACTATTTTGGAATACTTTCTATGTGGTTTTGAATCTTTCTAATAAATATTTAAAATCTATACATTTGCTAGCATCACTTTTATTTAGCCAAACACGAAAATTTTTCATAATTTGAGTTGATACGACACCGAAAAAATATTTAATAATGTTTACTACCTTCCCCCTCACATGATGGTCAATATATATATATATATATATATATATATATATATATATATATATATATATATATATTGCATTATACTTTTAGTCGGCTACTAATGACTGAGTGGTAAAAAAAAACTAAATTAAAGACAAATCTGTGTGATGTATCTACCCGTGACGTAACGAAATTACGCCAATTGACAAAGTAGTTTTATTTTTGACTAAAAAAAAAAAAGATCAAATTTTATGTGTAAGAGATGGCCTACTATCCCACGTCGCCATCTTGAAAATAATCCCAAGAAATAAGGGGGATAACTCAACAGTAATTCGAGCTTGCGAGATTTTTGTTGTAATGCCTATGAATTCCCATTAATCGTTTAAAAATGGTTTTAAATTATTGTAGTGTATTGTAGTGTATTATAGTGTATTTTAGTGTATTGTAGTGTATTTTAGTGTATTGTAATGTATTGTAGTGTATTTTAGTGTAGTGTAGTGTAGTGTATTTTAGTGTACTGTAGTGTATTTTAGTGTACTGTAATGTATTTTAGTCTATTATAGTGTATTATAGTGTACTGTAGTGCATTGTAGTGTATTAGTGTATTGTAGTGCACTATAGTGTATTGTAGTGTATTTTAGTGTATACTAGTGTACTGTAGTGTATTTTAGTGTGTTGTAGTGTACTGTAGTGTACTGTGGTGTATTGTAGTGTATTTTAGCGTACTGTAGTGTATTTTAGTGTATTGTAGTGTGCTGTAATGTATTGTAGTGTATTTTAGTGTAGTGTAGTGTATTTTAGTGTACTGTAGTGTATGTTAGTGTACTGTAGTGTATTTTAGTGTATTTTAGTCTATTATAGTGTATTATAGTGTACTGTAGTGTATTGTAGTGTACTGTAGTGCATTAGTGTATTGTAGTGCACTATAGTGTATTGTAGTGTATTTTAGTGTATACTAGTGTACTGTAGTGTATTTTAGTGTATTTTAGTCTATTATAGTGTATTATAGTGTACTGTAGTGTATTGTAGTGTACTGTAGTGCATTAGTGTATTGTAGTGCACTTGCACTATAGTGTATTGTAGTGTATTTTAGTGTATACTAGTGTACTGTAGTGTATTTTAGTGTATTGTAGTGTACTGTAGTGTACTGTCGTGTATTGTAGTGTATTTTAGCGTACTGTAGTGTATTTTAGTGTATTGTAGTGTACTGTAATGTATTGTAGTGCATTTTAGTGTAGTGTAGTGTATTTTAGTGTAATTAAACATGAAGAAGAAAGACCTTATCAAGGCTTTATCCAACTGAATTGTACATAATTAATTTAACTGAGGCAAGAGACCAAAAGAATATATACAAGAATAAAAATGGTGTACTTAAATAAATCACGTGACCAAGAATCATAAGTTTTCTTTCTTTCTTTTTAATGAAAGATTAATTAACAATTATAAAAATAAAACTACTTTGCCAATTTACGTGATTTTTGGATTATATTTTCGTTTTCGCACGGGTACATACATCGTATAGGTTTTTCTGTATTTTTATTATTTTTTTTATTACAGGGGAAATTCTGTACAAGAACCATTGGTTATCATCAAGTTCTGCGTTTACAACCGGTTTCGGTGAATCTGAACTAGAATAACCCCACCCCCCATATAATTTTAACCGGTATTAGTCGGTATTATTTTACGACTCCAACTTCCCCATGTTAAGAACGGCTTTCGGAATAACCCCCGCCAACTTCAAAAACTATGCTATAAAAATAATGGGGAGGGGGGTGATTCTCTTTCAGGTCCGCCCCGGCGCCCCGTCTCTGCTGACCGTTCGTTCTGCTTCACGATGAATGCCCTGAAAATTTCCTTCTAATTAATGTTTACGACTTCAAAACAAAGCAAACGAAATTAGCTAGTTTTCAGATTAATAAAAAAAAAAAAAAAAAAAAAAAAAATGGTAAACATTAAGTAGAGGAAACTTTTCCAGGGCATTCACCGTGAAGCAGAACGGTCAGCAGAAACTGGAAGCAAACAAAAACACGCGGAACTTGAGGATAACTGGCCATTATACCTACTACTAGAACAAAGTGAAAAGATTCGAGCACCGAATCACTAAAAATCTGACCTCTATGTCACGATTTGCTCTTATGGGAGGGCGAGGAGGGGGCAACAACTTAAACCACAGCTACCACCTGCTTCAAACGAGTAACCTCAATTTTACTTTTAAAATGAGCAAACGAACAAATGAATCGACAAACTCGAAACTAAATTCTCAATTCAAATGCGGTTTTATCTCTTTAGACACGTTATTTATATATTTTTACATATTAGTCGGTCGTTTTTGTAAATTCATGCGTTCTTATTAGCGAAAGCTTTTTGACAAGTCAGCAAAACTTACATTATAAAACATTTCTCGAAGAGAACATTTTGAGAATATATTCTATAGTTTGACTGAATAGGTATCGCCAGGCGTCGGTGGTGTAACGGTTAGCATGGTTGCCTTCCAAGCAATCGATCCGGGTTCGACTCCCGGCCGACGCAGGTTATCTTTTTATCTTAATTTTATCAAGACCACATACCATTCGAGGATAAGTTATATATAGTCAGTTGAAAGATCCGTTAACGGAGTATTAAATATGTATATCGCAAAATATAAATTCCAGCACTTATCGGTAAACGTAAAGTTTTCTAATGTGATAATTTTATATAGTATAGTTTGCACTAGCAGGCCAGGCCACCCGGCGTTGCTCGGTCGTAAAGTACACTTAAATATGAGAAACACACACACACACACACACACACACACACACACACACACACGCACGAACTCACTTCCTTCCAATTTATCTATAAATGTGGATGATTGTATAACCATTTTTTTTTAATTTTATTTTTCCTTCGAAAATATTTTAAACCAAATTTCTTAATTCTACCGGGTTTTCGATGAAAAAAAAAAAAAAAAAAAAAAAAAAATAGAAGAAGCAATCTCCACTTTCAGCGACGTCGCTTTTTTTCTATTTCTTTTTAAGGTTAAATTAGGTTTAACATTTCCTTTCCAATATTAAATTTGTAATTATTTTCATCGCATAAGAAAAAGAAAAGTCCCCACTGCCATAAATTATTTTTAAAGCAGAAAAAGGGGCGCTTCTACAGAATTAAAACGAGGTTTTCTAGTCGATAAATGGAGTTTTCAGATAAAAAAACAATGGTTTCAACTGATTTTTTTGTCAATTCTAATAAATTACAATAGTAGCTTCCAAATTATGCAGTTAAAATTACCTGAATACCAATGAATTATTGAACAAAACAACTTTAATCGTGTTAGCAGTTGGAAAATTTCGGCTATTTTGTTTAAATCAAAACGGAAAATTTTACCCTTCCCTTTGAACTTTCCTGTGTCTTACGGTCGTTTTCATCAAATTCTATTTTTTTATTTTCTTTAATAAATAATTTTCTACCTTATGGCTTTTCGTAATTTTTGGATATAATCATCTTTACAATACGAGGAATACGTAGATACCATTGTTTTCATGTGAAAGTCATTACTACGAGTTCTGAAATTTCGTCTCAATAGTGTAGAAGCGCCGAAAAAGTTAAATTCGAGAAGCTAAAAAATCCCCTAATAGTAGTTCCTACACATTTTTTTTAATCGTACGGCAAAATATTATATTATTAATATTATAGTATAATAGTTTTCGCACTTCAATATGTTGTAACCGCTCGCTCGCCCCATTCTAACTACGATGAAAAAAAGAAAAAGACAAAAAGAAGCCAAACGAAAAATTACATGACATATGAGTTTCTCAACGGCTAAGCAGAGATTAGACCATTCCTGTAATGATCGGCTGCCTTTTGATTTTGCGGTGGGAGTAAAGTTTCAGTGCAGTTCTAGGGGGTCCACCCTCCCAGGCTTTGCCTGCTCGCTTTGAGAAAAGGTTAGTTATTGCTAATCACCTGAGGCGCCCTCACCGGAGAATGCCGACGGGGCTAGCCAGGCACTTTTTGCAGGTCAGAGTGCACCTCCTTGGAGGCGCTACCTTCTCAGTACCAATTCCCAGCCCTAATGTCACAGTTCTTGCAATGAGAGAGAATTAAATACCAAGTTTCTTCGAAAAGGCGATATGACATGCTTAGTTAAAATCGGGTTGCTCGCCCCCAATCACAATCAACGATTTGTGTCATGTGACTCACAGTAACCAATCAACAAATAAATTATGTTTCCATGTATCCTTTCTGATACTATGCTTTATCATTTCTTTTTCGGACTACGAAGGTAAATCCTCCCAGACTTTGACAATTGTTTTTTTTTTTTTTTTTTTATCTTTGTTTCATTCCAAAGTGCTCCATTTTTTAAATGGATTTTTTTCCACATTAAATACATATCTACTGTCCAACTCTGCCCTCGATTTCAATATTTGTCGAGTTTACAATATTTTTTCTTTTTTGTTAACTAACCTTTCTTGAGTCATTAGAAGCTTCTAGCAACACATTTACAATTATGCAATACTCTTTTCCCACTTGAATGATGTCTCAGATCTCTTGTCTTATAAAAAATATACTAATCAAAGCAAACTTAAAAACAAATATAAATAATGTTATTTATATAGTAATACCAACCAACTGAAAAAGTTCAATACATTCACTGAAGACACTAGAGCTTACGATAAATAATAATAATACCTATGTATATTTAATTGACTTTTTCCACAAAATATTTCTGAAAGAACTTTTTGCATGAATTGTTTTCCCTATTTATATTCTTATATATTTTATATTTTATGACTAAAACTCATAAATTTTTTAGTTTCGTCTTATTAAGTAATCAGCAAATGCACAGAAGTGCTAATATCTATCATTCCTCTGATGAGAAAAATTAGCATTCTTTGAACCTCCGTGAATAAAGGATTATATAACACACCAGTTTTGGAGTATTCTGCCGAATAATAAAAACTAATTGTAAACTTTTATTTTACAGCTTTGTTCTTACTATTATATATATATATATATATATATATATATATATATATATATATATATATATATATATATATATATATACTAAAAAAAGTACCTGTCGCTGACTGGGTTCAAAAACAGGCTACAGAAAATGGACTCAGATTTATGAAAGTATGATAGGTTATGAAAAGGAAGGGTTGTAAAGAGATAGCTTCAAAACTGGGGGTATAAAAAACAAAGCAAAATATGATGAAAGTAAAAATAAAATAGATAAACCCCATAATTTATTATACCATACCTGTTTACACTGAAACACTTATCATAATATTCTGGGGATCTATATTAAAAAACCTTGTTAAACTTTGTGACATATTTCCATTCTATGGAGGTCAGGTGCGAACGAACACCCCATAATTTTATTATACCATATTTCTTAAAACTGAAACATAATCATCAAAGTATACTTACGCAGATAGATATGAAAAGTCTTTATTAAAGTTTGTGCCTATTTCCATTCTATGGAGGGCAGGAGCGAACGCAGACCCCACAAATTTATTATATCATCCCTATTTAAGTTAAAACATACTTATCAAAGTATTATTATGTACATCTATATCAAAAACACTTGGAAACGTGTCTTTTTAATTTTTCACATTTTTATTTCCATACTTAGTGGACCAGGCGCGTACGGAGACCCCAGAATTTTAATGAATCATAATTATGCCAGATCAAACATACTCATTCCTGTGTCTCGATACATCTTCTATCATTATATTTGATCAGTTTTCTGTAGTAGTCAACCATATAGGAGCCTATTGGTGATCAGATATACACACAGACATTCAGCTTTATATATATATATATATATATATATATATATATATATATATATATATATATATATGTGTGTGTGTGTGTGTGTGTGTCTATATATATATGTGTGTGTGTGTGTGTGTGTCTATATATATGTGTGTGTGTGTGTGTGTCTATATATATATGTGTGTGTGTGTGTCTATATATGTGTGTGTGTGTCTATATATATATATATATATATATATATATAGACACACACACACATATATAGACACACACACACACATATATATATAGACACACACACACACACACACACATATATATAGACACACACACACACACACACATATATATATAGACACACATATATATATACACAGATATATCAATATATATACATATATATACATATATGAGCAAACAGTTAATAAAATATGTTAAAAACACTTTGAAATGAGTTAAAAACATATTTAATCTGAAAAGGAAACACTAGATAAATAGAGAGTCCTTAATTCGCGGAGTTTGGAAGAAATACTTTCCTTCTCATCAGATGGTAGGAATTAACAAAATGCGGGATCGGATTTTGCATGCAGAAGTATTTGATGAAACAACAAGTAAGTACAAAGATCTTACTTGTAAATAAAAAAAGTGAAGCAAAGGGAATATGGTGAAGAAAAAGGTGATTACACATCAATGGATAGTCTGGTGGAAGATAAAAAATCCAGTGACAGTAAAATATATACATATATATGAAGAAATATATACATATATATGAAGATACATACACTCGTGAACAAAAAAATGGGCCATGATTAAAATTGGAACAAAAAAAATGGGCCATGATTGAAATTAGAAAGAAAACAATTTTTAAAATTTTTATCGCTTGGTTTGCTAATAATTAGCTGTTATTTAGTATTTTTCAGATTATTAGTATTAAAGATGAGTCCAAGAAAAGTAAGACGATATCTTGACGAAAAAATTAAAAACCGAATTGCAGGATTACGACAGGCAAATTTGACTTACAAGCAGATTTTCGACATTTTGAAAGAAGAAAAGGTGGCAACATCTCTTTCAGCTGTGAAGAGAATTGGGCAAAGGTTCGAAATTGAAGGCACAGTGAGCAGGAAAGTTGGTTCTGGTCGCCCCAGAGCATCCACAATGAAGGACGATCACAGGCTTAAAATGACCGTTTTGAAGGATCGCAAAAAACTTATGTTGACCATAGCAAACAATTCGAAACAGCAAAAAGAAATTCTCTTTCTAGAGTGACAATATCCAGAAGGATGGAGGAAATGGGATTTTCATCAAAAAGATGTGCAAAAAAAACTTTGTTAACTAAGAAGAATATCAGCGACAGAAAGACATTTGCATCATGTTATGGTACGAAAGATGCAGATTGGTTTAGAAATGTTTTCTGGTCGGACGAATCAAGATTTTGCCTTGCCAGTGATGCCCCTGAACGTTGCATCCGAAGATCCGGAGAAAGATTTTCACCGAATTGCATAAAATCCACAGTAAAACATGGAAACGGAGGAATAATGATATGGGGAACCTTTTCTGCTGCAGGAGTTGGGGAAATTATCAAATGTGATGCGTCAATTAATGCCAAAGAATACATTCAAATATTAGAAAGAGGTCTATTACCAAGCATCCAGAAGTTAGAAATTAACAATGACATTATTTTTCAACATGATAATGCCCCTGCACACACAGCAAAAGTCACAAAGAAGTGGCTTACTGATAATTCAATTGATGTGATGTTTTGGCCTGCCCAAAGCTCAGATTTAAACCCAATGGAAAATATTTGGGCTATAATATCTCGTGCATTAGTTAGAAAAACTTTTTCCAACAAAGAAAAATTATGGGAAGCAGTACAAAGAGAATGGAATAACATCTCCTCTTCACAGTGCTCCAAGTTGGTTGAGAGCATGATAAAAAGAATTGATCTTTTAAAAAGATCTAAGGGCAATTCCATTCCATACTAAGTTTTTATTAAAGTAAATATCTTGCTCTTTATATTTTTACTCATTTTCGTTTATTATTTAATTGCATTTTGTGTAATGCAGCTTTTTGTGCAATAAATTGTAAATTTCTTTCCTGGCCCATTTTTTTGTTCATGAGTGTATATACACTTATGTATACATATATATACATACATATACATATATATACATACATATACATATATTTGCATACATATATAAAGATATATACATATATATACATACATATATATACACATATATACATACATACATATATACATACATATACAGATATATATATGTATATACACATATATGCATATATAGTTACATATATACACACATACATACATATATACACATATATATATACATATGTACACGCACATATATATACATATGTACACATATATACACGTGTATATATACATATATATACACATACATATACACATGTATATACACACATATATACATATATATACGTATATATACATATATACGTATATATACATACATATACATATATGTATACATACATATACATATATGTATACATACATATACATATATGTATACATACATATACATATATGTATACATACATATGCATATATGCATACATACATATACATATGTATACATAATAGATACATACGCATACGTACACATACATGTACATATATATGCATATATATACATACATATACATATGTATACGTATATATACATACTTATTCATATATATACATACATATATATACACACACATATATATATACACACATATACATATATATATACACATGTACATTTATATATATGCACACATATACATATACATATATATACATACATATACATATGTATATATACATATACATACATGTACGTACCTATATATATTCGTATCCATATTTATACCTATACATGTATATACATACATATACATATGCATATATGTGTATATACATATATGTTCATATATATGTATATTAGTTTTGGGCCTATTAATCGGAATTTGAATTGTAAATCAGAAAAATCGGAAGATTTTTGGGTATCGGAATCCGTATATGAATCGGAAAAATTGATGCCTATTTTCTTATGCCAAAACGATTCTTTTAATTTTCTTTTTTTTGATTTGATTGTTTGTATTGTTAAGTCTTCAGTTGTTGATAATAATGATTAAATGATAAATATTTATTGGTTTTAAATCACCAGTGAAGTTAATATCGATAGATCATCCTCCACAATTGTATTTTGATCTTTAGGAAAATATCTGCATATTTAACTTGTTTTTTTTTTTTTTTTTTACAAAAATCGGGGAAATTAACAATCTTTTAGTTAAATAATTAGAGATTCATAAAGAATCTTAATTGGAATCGGTAATTGTATCGGAATCAGGAATTTAGCATGGAATCGGTAATTGCATCAGAATCGGGAAAAATATTGGAATCGTCCCATCACTAATATATATATTAGTGATGGAATTATTCTAAATTTATTTCCCGATTCCGATAAAATTACGGATTCCGTACTAAAT
Organism: Euprymna scolopes; assembly: GCF_053919585.1. NCBI lineage: Eukaryota > Metazoa > Mollusca > Cephalopoda > Sepiida > Sepiolidae > Euprymna > Euprymna scolopes. Next base: position 97,376,331 of record NC_136493.1, read on the forward strand.
TCCTGATTCCAATACAATTCCCAATTCCGATTTCGATTCGTTATAAATCTCTAAATATTCAACTATATAGTCGTTATATCATTATTTTTTCCCAATTACCATAAGAAACATTAAATCTGCAGATATTTTCTCAAACGTAAAAACTGTGTGTGGGGTGGGGTGATCTATAGATTTTAATTTTATTGGTAGTTTGAAATCAATAAATATTTATTAGTATTATTATTCATCAGACTACTGTTACCATCTTGAGAGTGATTTTCACAACATTTCGGTCGATATAACCTCCGACCTGCTTCAGGTGCATTTTGTCGAACTCGGGAATATTTCTGCCGAACTTAGGAATTTGGACGGAATTTCGAGTGGAACCCTTTATTTACTTCACGGGGGTTGCGTACTCTTGTTTCGTCAGCCATGACTGGATAGAGGTCCTAAGTAATTCGCAATTTTATATTTCGGTCGCTCACACTGCGTCATGGGTTCGAGCCTGCCTGCCTACTACCACTGTTTTTTAAACACCTTTCTTCACCCTGGCTGCCTACTGTTGTTTTGATTCCCTCCCCACGCTACTACCATTTTTTTAACACTTCTCTCCACATTCACGGGTTCAAGCCTACCTGCCTACTATCATTTTTTTTTTTTTTGCTCACCACACACCTCCAAACACTCGGGCAACGCCGGGCACCCAGGCTAGTCATTCACAAACGGTTTCTTCATTTCTAAGCATGACTCAAATAATGTAAGGGAGACAATTCATCTTTTAAATTAGAGAATATAAAACGAATTATCTTCCTTACAACTAAACATTTTTTTTTCATGTATATGTTTAAAAATGTGCCCCCCCCAAAAAAAAAATAAATAAATAAAATAAAGTGCATTTGCTACGCCCCTGACAACGCCTGGTAGAGACACTTAGTTGTTAATAATATAGGTGTGTTCCTAATGGGCGGCTAACAGTCTAACTATGTCGAGATGAATATGCTTGAATTTCGCGTTTGCGCGTTGAAATGTACCAAAATGGTGATTTTGTGTGCCGTTGTATTTTATTTTTCCTACACGCCAAACATGTATACACGAAATGCTTAATATCAGCTGCCATTCCGGGTCAAACAAAACTTTTCAGCATATATATATATATATATATATATATATATATATATATATATATATATATATATATATATATATATATATACAGATATTATTTTAATTGGAATTCATTATTGAGATGAGTATTATTTATATTAATTTATTTATTGCGGACTATTATTCTCATCTTTATTAGTTGTTTCATGACGTTTCGGCCAACTATTCGTCTGGCCTTTGTCAGATCGTAACCGCGACGGATAGGAACTTCGAATCTTCTAACTGCATTCTCAGCAATTACTGCCATCCGTGATTGCTGTGAATGCAATTAGGAGATTCGAAGTTCCTATCCGTCGCGGTTACCACCTTTTCAGTATATGTTTTAAAATATCTTTGCCTGTGTCGGTGTGAGTCCTTACATTTCTTCAATGCATTTCGTGCTTTCTTTGATTTATATTAGACTGAGAGTTATTTGCTGTTGCATAGTATCGACTAGTATCACCTTTGATTTCAATACTAAACGATTTCTTTCTATTTTATGTATTTATATTAAGTTTTGATAGTCAGAAGAATCTGTGCTTAAATGTAAACGCAAATTCCATGAACAAGGCTTTCTTTCTTAGAACTGCCTGTGGAACTGTTCTGCTGGCCTACTTTCCAGTTGATTACTACATAGTCAATTTAATTAATTTTTTTTTTATTTCGGACTATTATTCTCATCTTTATTAGTTGTTTTTTTTTTTTTGATCTTTTATTGGTTTTGTTTATTCACAACGTTTCGGCCAACTATTCCTCTGGCCTTCGTCAGGTGGTAACCGCGACGGATAGGAACTTCGAATCTTCAATAAATTAATATATAATGCTCATCTCAAAAAATGAATTCCAATTAAGGAATAATATATATATATATATATATATATATATATATATATATATATATATACTACATAGTCATCTTCAAGTCTAATGTAAACAAGTTCGTGTTGAGCCGTATGCTTAAATCAAATTCTACCCAATTTCCACAACTAACGATCACTATGCTGTTGCCTCTGTAACCCTTGTCTTCGAGTAATCTTTGGGCCTTGATAAAAGATGAATCCCGTGTAAAAAAAGTAAAATAATAAAAAAATAATAATACTATTATGCTTGTCGAATTAAAAGGCGGTAACTGTAATATCGCTGACATTTATGTGCTGTCATCCTATCTAGGATGTTTTCTAGAAATTAGCTGGAATTGCTGTTTTGCTAGAAAAACGAATAGCTGATATATTTTTACTACTACGACAAAAATATATCAGTGAGTGATGACGTTATTGCAACACACGGATCGTTTGGCCCTTCTCATTTTCTGGGCGGGATTGTGTCAGTTTTAATGTGTTGCGAAAAACAAAATGGTAATATTGATCCGGCTAATAAAATTTCGGAGGGTTTTAATATCATGATATTGAGCTCGCTGAATTATTCAGAAATGTTTGCGTGTTCCAGGTTGGGTGTCACCAGTTGTTTTGCGGATATGGGAATTTTTACCCGGAAATGAGTCATTCGTTCCATGTACGGTGGAGTTGACTCTAGTCACAAACTGAAAGGAATATATGGAATATAAAAAAAAACAAAACAAAAACCACAAAAAAAAAAACAAAAAAAAAAACAAAAAAAAAACAAAACAGTATCAATATTACACAAATAATATACTAGTGCATTTTGTGGACCGGATGCAAGTAAGTGTTCGCTCAGGTTTGCCCGGAACTTGACGTAAACTGCCGGAATATGGCGACAGCTGGTCAAAATGATCAGCCAATTAGTAAACCACAATGAACGCAATAAACGTAAAATAATTAAATTGCAAAAAAAAAAAAAAAAAAAAAATGTTTGAAAGTTTCTCTTGAAAAAAAAAGTGCAGGTAGTACGGTAGATTTTTTTTCATTGTTTTTTCATTTATTTCTTCACTAAATATTGTGGATATTCAATATGGCGTCCGGCCAACAGTAACATGTGTTTTTCCTACGTTGTAGGAAATACTAACTGAACTAACTAACATTGGTTGCAGAGCGTCTTCTTTCATGTGACAAACATTATATCTGTTCAACTTACGCTGAAATCACGGCCCTCTGTAATATTAAGATGACCTTAGCACTAAAGTCATGTAACTTTAGTAGCGTCATTGAGTTTGGTCCTGTGAATCTAGTCACGTGTCCTAAGAAACAACCGGGGGTAGATAAAGTCTACTAACAAAACCGTTTTCGGGGATTTAGCAAAGAAACCAACAAAAAAGGTAAAAAATTCAAATATATAACAAATGAATGTTACCAAAAGCAAGATAAGTTACTCTTCTACCTACCTGTGTAAATTTTGTGTGCTTTAACGGAATCCAAAGCTTTTATTCAGTTCGAAACAGAACTTGTGTCGAGCTACTAAATTAAACAGGCACATCGAAACGATAGGTACAGGCAAAAATAACTAAAAAAACCCGGACCCCTATACGTTTTAAAGATGATGATGATCATCATAATTCTTTTAAGTTTAGGTTTAAATTTGGATTGTGTTTGAAAGATGACAGACCAAAGTTAATCGCTAAAAAGGACAGAAAAATGTATATTTACGTGTTAAAAAAATTACAGTGAAAAATGTTCATGCGTGCAAGGAACGTATTGAAATGTTACATGTAAAATTTACGCTAAAAATGTTACCTTATTAAAAGCATGAAATATTTTTTGCAATGTTTTTTTTTTTTTGCTAAAATTATTGCGTCAGTGTGACGTAAAGGACCGAGTGAAAACTCAACATTGAAAAGTTAATTTCTAAGGATATTCGTGTTTTGTATAAACGAATATTACAGTTAAATTTGTCGCAGGCAAGTAGTTCTTATGATATTAAAACCTTGATTATCCAATGTATTCCCTATTGTTTTCAATGATCGCCATTCTTAACATGGGGATGGGTAGCAGTGCCAGAAACCGGTCTTAAGAATGCGTGAAAAAAAAAAAATGGAATAATTCGACCTGTTTTACAAGCTTATAACTACTTGAAAAATGTAATTCAAACCCTAATTTTTTTTCAATTAAAATTTAATAGCAAATTATGCACTATTTATTTATTTTTTTTTTTAATCGGTTTTCTTTAAAAAAAAATTTGAAGAAAATCAACGGAATTTTACTTACTTCGGTTATAAAAATCGATATAAATTCGAAAAAATCACTTACCTATAAAACATAATATTGAATGTTTAGTTCCATTCTTCATTGTTCAGAATTTATCCATATTTATATTTTAAATTCTATTTATTTAAAAAAATATATTTTTAAACGACTGTTTGAAAAAAGCGCCATGACGCAACCATTTTAGCATCTTTAGCGAAAAACCGGAAGTCGACGTTTGTCGTTGTTTAGACTTACAGAAGGCAGTAAAAACTACACGTTCGCGTTAGTCATCTAGCCTTTTGCCAGAAGAAATATGCGTTTCCATAGTTTAAAAATAGTCAAATTTTACTTATAAGATTTTGCCTTAAAAAAAAAAACAACAACACACACACTCGAGGAATTTTTTTTCTTTTCTCAAAGAAATACATAAATTTTTTATTTATATTTTCATTCTTCTTTATCGAATGAACTTTTTTTTAAAAATATCTAAAAAAAACATTGAATGAAATAGAAAAAATTGTCGTCATCGTCCATTACTTACTGGAAAATATAAGCAGAACATAGGCTTCCAATTAAAAAATAATCAACGTGGTTTTTAAAAAAAAGGTTTTAAAACTTTGGACTTTACAGGTAAATTTCCAAAAAACACTTTTTTTGTTTTAATTTACAATATATTATTTATTGATCTTTTATCTTCAATTTGTGATATATAAAACTTTGGTATGTAAATAAATTATTAAAATTTTAATAGATATTTTAAAATGGGGGGTAACTAAAAAAAAGCGTTTGTCTAAATTATATTCAGTTTATTGGAAAGAGCATGAAATTTCACATTGACCCTGAAAATATCGTAAAAATTTAACCAATAGAAAAATTTTGATAGATTTTTAAAGTTTAAAAATTGAAAAAAAATTAACTCGTAAAAAAAAATTCAATTGATTTCATTACGTAAAAAAATGGGTACTAGTGCAGAGAGTGATCCGGACGTAAATAATAACCTTATTATTTAAAAAGCCATTCTTAACATGGGGAGGGGAGGGTGTTTTGTGCCTATTGTATACTTCAACCTTACAATTGAATAAAAAACATCATAAAACTTTAATTAAACTTGGAAATACGACTTAAAAAAATAGCGCGGATCACTCAATGCACTAGCACCAAAAAATGGATGCATTAATATTTTATTTTGGAAGTATATTCCATAAAGAAAATAAACAACCCACTTTAAAAAGAGAAATTACGAGTTTTTTTTTTTTTTTTTTATATTTTATTCGCAGTTTCGTGTTAGGGGTGCCAAAAATTCCCCCAAAATTCTGATACACCTAGGGGAGGGGTGCTTTGTATTGTTTGGATCATGCATAAAGTGTACTATGTAATAAGAAAAAATTACAGCCTCTTTAAAGTATAAGAAAAAACATGGGAATATGAAAGTCTTAATATAAAAATTACTTGCCGGTGACAAATTTGGCTGGGATATTCGTTCATATCGTACCCGAATATCTCTTAAAATCAACTTATTAAAGGTAAGTCTTCACTTAACCAAATATTGAATAAACAATACCTAAGTCGATGATAATATCGTTAGTTCAAAGACATTTAACTGTTCTTCGTTACAACAATATTATTAACACAGACTTTAGAGTTTTTTTGTAATCAATTTTTTTTTGTATTAATTGTTACAATTTACGATGCTTTATTTTCATAAAAAAGTAAAAATAAATTCATGCGTTTTTTTTTTAGTATTTAGAACTATAACTTTAGTAAAGGTGTTTTCTTTTGTTTACACAAAATAATAGATTTCCAGTAAGATTTAAAAAATAATAATTGTTTCATTATATTCCGTGATCATTACTTAATAAATACTGAAATTTTCAATAAAATTGGTTGATTTCTGAATAATATTGTTCGTTTTGATCTTTAAAAATATAGTGTTGTTCGTTATGATTAAAAAATATATAGGGTTTGTATTACTGTACACATAGATTCGAAAAAGTTGTCAAAAAACAAATATATAATAAATAAATGTTATCAAAGGCAAGATAAGTTACTTTTCTACCAAACTGGATATATTTTTCGTGTTTTTATTCAATGTAACATATTTATTCAGCTCGAAAACCATACAGTGTGTACCGATGTATTGGAACATTCAAGATGGCGTCTGATTCTCGCTTTAACACGGTAAGTTTGGGAAAAGATGTTATAAATAAAAAACCGGATAAAATACTGTTAAAAACTCGCTCAATATATGTTACCGTGACATAGGTCAACATATATTCGGCAGGTTTTTAATAGTATTTTGTATAGTTTTTTATTTATAACACCTTTTTCCAAACTTACGGCGTTAAAGAGGGTGTGAGACGCCATCTTGAATTTTCGAATACATCGGTAAACACTGTATGGTTTTCAAGCTGAATAAATGTTACATTGAATAAAAACACGAAAAATATATCCAGTTTGGTAGAAAAGTAACTTATCTTGCCTTTGATAACATTTATTTGTCATATATTTGTTTTTTGACAACTTTTTCGAATCTATGTGTACAGTAATACAAACCCCACTTGTTTATTGCCTACATTCATATTTTATATTTTGCTACATTTGATTGTCTTCTGCTTCAAACGTACGTAATTTTACATGCATTCATTTTTATATGTTAAATAAAGTTACGTTTTACTATAAATCATTTTTAATAATTAAAGTTTTTTTAATGATTTTTGTCAAATATTTTGATTCATTACTGGCAGTCTGACTATTTGACAGACCTTGCTTGCTGTGACCTCAACGACGACGTCATTTTCAGCTCACGGGCCTTAATGACATATATTACGAAGGTCGTGTTACAACAACCGTAAGAAGATATCAAAGGTATCGAACATTTTCAAACTATAACCTAGCACAAAAAAGCCCTCCCAAATTCAAACTACTCATTAAAATAAATAAATAAATAATATACTCGTAGAAGAAAAATTAAGGAACGACATCTACATATTAATGGGATTGATAAAAAAAATCCATTCGGCTTAGCAAATTATTTGTCAAACATTAAACTATGAAAACCGTTAGTAGCTATAAAGAATATTAACTTCAACGCAGGAAGGGTCATTTAATCAATTATTATCCTCCATATTTTTACTCCTCACTTATTTTTAAGTTAACATTCATTTAACGTTTGTTCTTGCATTCCTAAATTGCTACAGACGTTGGGCATTTTCCCATTATAATTAGTCATTTCCATCCTTTTTATTTAACTTTTAGTGTATATATTTATCTTTTAATTTTAAGTTGATTGTTTAACACTTGTTTATTGCCTAAATTTATATTTCATATTTTGCAACATTTGATTGTCTTCTGCTTCAAACATACGTAATTTTACATGCATTAATTTTTTATACGTTGAATAAAGTTCAGTTATAGGTACTCATGCAGTGCACTTATTGATCCGTGCTGAAATAACGTTATTATTTAAAAAGCCATTCTTAACATGGGGAGTCGAGGGTGTTTTGTACCTATTCTGTACTTTAACGTTACAATTGAATAAAAAAACATAACATAAAACTTTAATGAAACTTGGAAATACGATTTAAAAAAATAACGCGGACCAGTAAGTGCATTAGCACCCAGTTTTACTATAAATCGAATCATCTTTCTTTCTTTTCTTATTTTTAAATGTAATTTATAAGTAAATAATGAACACATTTTAATCTTTAAAATCAATGTTTAATTACTTTTAATGCATAAACGCAACTTTTCCGTTTTGAATTTTTTTTAATATTAAAGAGTTTCAGTGAAATTATATTCCTTATTTTTCTCTTTTTATTTATTTTTTTAAATGTAATTTACAAGTAAATAATGAACGCATTTTAGTCTTTAAAATCCATGAAACAACGAAATTTTAATTTCTTTTAACGCATAAGCACACAACTTTTCCATTTTGAATTAAAAAAAAATATTGAATGAATTTCAGTACAAATCATGTTCCTTATTTTTCTCTTATTTTTTTAATGCAATTTTAAAATTTTCTAATGCTTTTTGTAAATTTTTTTTTTTTTTTTTTTTTTTTGATTCATTACCGACAATCTGACTATTCGATAGATCTTGCTTGTTAGGACCTCAGCAATGACGTCATTTTTCAGCTGACGGGCCTTAATGACATATATTACGAAGGTCGTGGTTGAAACATAATTGAAAGAAAGATGACGTCATTTACGAAACATCCATTTATCTTACAGAGTGTACACCGAGTGGGAACAAGACGTAAGTATATGGTCTATCTTCACGGATTTACCTAAGGAAAAACAGAACCCAGTAGTATTTTTGTCATTGCCACAAAACACACGAGAATGCGTTTGACACTTGGGCCTCACAGATATTGGCTTAACTGATGGATTAAAAATAATTACAGACATATTAATGGAATGAAAACACAATGGTATATATGCCGTTTAAGGAATTTTACTCTCACAAAAGAGCTGATGGAATAAATATAAGCGACATTTTTGGGGTGTTATGAATTCTTGTACCAGAAAGTACGTAATTACTGAATTTCTCTGCTGGAAGCATTTTTTGTTTTGAATGAAGTGAATGTATCAGAAAAAAACAACCCCCCCCCCCGAAAAAATTAGCGAGGACAACGGGTGGAAGATTGACTTACGCAGCAATGAATGATACTTAAAGTGTTTTCTGATATTTTTTTCATTGGAATGCAAAACAGTTCTTGCTATGAAGGAAGAAATTGAAACTGTAAATTTTAATCGGAACAGCAGTAAAAGAGAGCAAAACTTTTAGCGAAGAAACAAAAAAAAAAAAAAAAAAAAGAATGTCAACACACAGAAAAGGTAAGATAATGCGTTGTTTCAAATATGGTTCTATTAGTTATTTTTGCCAGAGATTGTACTAGATTTAGCCCCAGAAATATTAAGTGTTGTGCATTCAAACCATGTACACCTCTCATTAATCAATTCCGAGTCCTAGTAAATGAACATTGGTAAATGATTCTAATATAAAAATGTCCAATCTTGTAATAAATACACTAGATATGGCTGTATTTGATTCTGCTTGTTACTGGCGAACTTTGGTTTAATGTATTTCTTGGTACATTAAATGATCCGGATAAGCGGCTAGGAAAAAACTTAAATTCAACAGGACATTTTGTTTTGGTAATGAAGAGGAGATAAAAGCAATGAAAGCAGTTTAATTTCCGGTAATTATAGGAGGCGTAAAAGGAGCCAGAGCATATATAGAGATGGCGTCGTCAAAATGATTTATCCTTGTTACTAAGTCATAAATCAACGAAAACTGCTGGTATGATACTAGATTTTAAAAGTGACAGCTGTAAGATTGTAGGCAGATATATAAAATTGCAAAAAAAAAAAAAAAAAAAAAAAAAAAAAAAAGGAAAACTTCTGGACATTATAGTATTGTTAACCTTTAGATAAATGCTCTAGAATGGAGAACCCCCCCCCCCCAAAAAAAAAACCGAAAGCTGAAAAAATTACATAAAGACTTTTCTCGTGCATCAAAAGAGAAATTGGTATCCTTGGTGAGAGGCAGTAGGGCTTTTTATGATAAGGAGTTTCTAGATCTTTAAGGATGTCTGTGATTCGTGTTCAGTTTGTTTAAGGCTTAGAAGACCCCCCCCCCCTTCGTCCAGTGGTGGTATTGGCTCTTGGAAATCGGTTTGATGACACTGTATGTGTGGACTTAAAAGAATTCAGACATAACCAAATGCTGAATTTTACACCTAATTGACACATCCACTATGTACTCTGTTACCAGACTGATTAAAAGCCAAGAAGAATGAAAAAATTATTCGCAACATGTGTATAGCGTATTTTGGAATTCCCAAACACTTCTAGAGTGATTATGAGTAAGAATTTAAATTTACAGAGAGAGGAATGAAAAACTGAATATTGAAACGTGCACTACAGCCGCTGAAAGTCCATTCAGTAATGGCACCGCGAAACACGTCTCAATCTAATATTGGTTGGAACAATGGAGAAAACATTGGAAGATGAGAAATGTGAACCAGAAATAGCTTTGGCTTGGGCTGTTAGTGCCAAAAATGCTCTTCAGAATCATTCTGGACATAGCCCAAAATGAGATTGTTTTTGGATCAACATAAAAACGCCGCCAGTTTCGATAGTTACTCACATTAAGCGCTTTAACAACGAAGGGTATGCTTAGAATTAATTTAAATGCCTTACATTCAACAAGAAAAAGTTTTATGGAGGCCGAATCAAGTGAAAAAATTTGGAGAGCACTGCGATTTAATTAAAGACATTATGCAGATGGAAGATTTGTGACAGGGGATAGCGTTTACTATAGAAAACAAAACTATAAAGGATGGTGTGGCCCTGCCAAAGTTTTGGATAAAGAGGGTCAATGTGTATTGATTCGATATGGAGAAGCATTCTACAGGATGCATCCATGTCACTTGATGAAAGTAAACAAGAACTTTGGAAGGCCAAGGGATAAAGAAAATACAATTCACTTAAATGAGATAAATGAAGTCTTGGAGGAGAAAGTTGAAGATCGACATCATAAAAATTCCAGTAGTAACAGTGAAAAACTGAAAGACAATATAATAAGGCCGAGTAAAGCGAGAATAGTGGAATATAAAATTATTGGAAGTAATGAGTGGAAAAAAAGGAAAGATAATGAGTACAAAAATAAGAAAAAAAAGAAGGAAATTATGGTCGTTGGCGGAATATAGAAACAGCTACAGAAAATGAATGTCCAGTGTGTAGCAATTGGGATAAGGTCGACCAGTGGCGAGAACTTCCCCAAGTAACAGGAGAACATGAAGAACATGTAGTTTTCCTCACAACTGAACAAAACAAGCACAAAATGTGATTGATGCAAAGAAAAAAGAAATAAAAACACGAAACTCATAAAGTGTACGAATGTGGGTAACTAACATAGGTAAAAATGCATACCAACAAGATGGATGATAACAGAAAGTTAAGGATATCAAAAAGATAATGAAGGTTCGCCTTGCAGCATGTGGCTATGAAAAAAAATCCACATAATCTAAAACAGACTCTCTAACATGCAGCCGTGAAGCTATGCGTCTTGTAATGCTAACAGCCTCCATAAGGAATTGTTAGGTGGAAACCCTATATTTTACCTCAGCATATTTGCAAGGTGATATGCTAGAGAGAGAAATATTTCTCTGACAGCCATCTGAGGCATGTCCAGGGTCACAAGTGTGGAAGCTGAAAAGATGTATTTATCGATTGAATGATGCACCCCATTCATGGTACAAGAGAATTACTCAGGAATTAACTAAACTGAAAGGAATGGTAAGTGCGTATGACAATGCACTGTTTCCTTGGCATGATTTATCAGAGAACTTGATGGATATTCTGCCAATGCATGTAGATGACTTTATATTTTGTGGAAATTTTAAAAAATGTGATCTCAGAATTGAAGAAAATATTCAAGGTTGGAATGCATGAAAATTGAACCTTCAATTTTTTGGGATTGTGCATTAGACAAACAGAAGATGGGATCATTATAAACCAAAACAATTATGTGTCATCTATTTCTCCAATAGATATAAAGAAAAGAAGATCCTTAAGGAAAAATGATGAGCTGAGTGAAGAGAAGTAGACAGATTTAAAAAGACTAAATGATGTCAAATTATGTGGATATCTATCCAGGCTCGACCTGATGTATCATTTGATATAGTGTAGGATGATTAATACCGGAAAATCTCCTAAAGTGAAGGTACTTTTTGATGCCAACAAGTCACTATTAAAGCTTAAATCAAAGACAGGTTCCATATCCTTTTCCTAGCTTGGAAATACTCCAGGTTTGAGTGTGGTTTGCTATTCTGATGCTATCTATGCCAGCTTGGAGGATGGTTTCTCACAGGGTGGATGTATCATCTTTCTTTATGGTAAGATGAATAGACTGACTCCTATATGCTGGTCACCAAAAAAACTTGACCAAGCAACAGAGCCCAATGGCTTCCGAGACTCTTGCACTCAGTGAAGTTGCTGATGCAGGTGAATTGATAGCTGCCATGCTGCAAGAGATTTTCAGACTACCCAAGTTGACTGAAGTAATTTACAAAACTGACACCAAATCTTTGGTAGAAATCTTAAAATCATCAAATCTTGTAAGTGACAGACATTTGAAAGTTGATATGGCCAGAGTAAAGGAAATGTTGGTAAAGGAGGAAATCCAAATCGAATGGATCAGGGAACATGAACAGGTCGTGAACTGTTTGACAAAGATGAGAGCTTCTATTGAAATTCTAAGAGATTTATTGTGCTAATAACCTGTTTTCTTTGATTGTTTGCCTTTTTTTTTTAAATTTGAACTTTGGCTTATACCTGACACCAAAAGACACCAGCAATGTTAAAGTTGAAGCTATCGAACTTGGTGGTTTTCTTCTGAATATATAGTTATGTCCCTTGTCTCGAGCGGATATTTAATATGGCGTTCAGTCAACAGTAACACGTGTTTATCCTACGTTGTAAGAAGTACTAAGTGAGCTAACTAACAGTAAGCATCAGCAAAATAGCTGAGGCTTGTTGTCACTTAGACTCCAGGGAACACCATCGATTATTATCAGTGAGTAATCACTGATGATGACCTGTGTGAGAACTCTAAGTGAATACATAATAAAAAAACGTTAGACGAAATGTCAGTTTGATCTCTATATATAAAAGGCAGGTTGTCTATGTGTGTCTGTCTATGGATGTGTGAGTTTGTTCCCTATGAATTTCGAAATGGCTGGACGATTTTTAAAAATTTCACAAATGTACTTTGTGTCTGAGAGTGTTCTTAGCTAAATTTTGTATCGGAATGCCTCTGATAAGTATTGAAAATCGATAAGTGCAAAAATACAATTAAAGTAGGAAGAGTCCGATTTTGACCAAAGTTAACACTTTTATATAGTCTAAAATCACAGCTGCATTTTAGAAGTTTTATCACCACACAGCAAAAGGGCCTGGTCTATAAAATCAATGGTAGGTGCATTCAAATTGAATGTTTCTGTTTAGAAAATTAAAATATGATACTTGACTTATTCATTTTAAACCGTAATTCAAGCCTTTATATAAAAAGTAATTTCATAAAATCAACAGTATATTTTATATAGTGCAATATAGACTACATTGTTTTGTTGACTAAGTAATTGCGGGGAGGCATGGGAAGTTTCCTCCCGATGTACCACAGTGTGTCTCTAACTAGAGCAGGTAATAAATCAATTTAATTGAAAAAAATGTACGATTTTACCGAGTTTGATGACAGTAAAAGTATTGGAAGTATAGAACATCAGTTGTTCCTGATTCAATCCGGGGCAACGTCAGGTCTCTTTGCTAGTTACATACAGAAGTGAATGTATGTAGAGTGCCACTACTAATATGGTACGTTGGACGAATTAGTGTGAATCCGCTTTGTTTCTTGTTGGCATGCGTGGGTTTTGTATGTAAAAAATAATCGTCATGCACGTGTGAATTGAATTCGAGTTACATTTCGAGACAAATAGTGTTAATTTGATGAGCTTATTGCCATCTTTTGTGGCGCTGATTTGCAATAAAAACATAATTTATCGAACAAGCCTTTGTGGAATGTCTTCGGACGCTTAGAATACAAGTGCCATCAGCTTTGATTGAATCAAAACTGTATATGCATTTTTAGCGGTAATGCGCAGTGCATATTTCTTTCAGTTGACATGGGTCTTTTTTTTTTTTTTTTTTTTTTTTTTTATTTACAAAGGTACCACCACTTATCAAGGCCAAGAAGTCACTCGAGGATAAGGGTTAAAGAGTGTACGGTAGACAGTTGGACAATAAAGTAATCGTTAGTAATGAAAATTCGGTAAATTTGTTAACTTATGTGAAACGGCTCATCAAAAACTTGTATTCGTTAGACTTGAAGACAACCATATTGTAGTCAGCTGGAAAGCAGAAAAACGGAAGACAATTCCATAGGCATGCAGTTCTAAGAAAGGAGCTTTACTCATGGAATATACGTTTAGGTTTAGGCACAGATAAAGAGTGGGGGAAATTATTGATAGTGTTTTCTGCTAGACAGGTGTTTCTTGTGAAAGTTTGACGAGGGGGGACCATAGATTGGAGCTCAGTCGAGTACTTGCCATGAAAATAACGATAAAGCAGAGACAAACTCGCAACATGTTTTCTGTGAGAAAGAGGTTGCAGGAAAGAGAAAAGGACATCCCCCACAAGGCTACAGAGTCTATTTTGAACTCTATCAAGACAGGATAAGTCCTTTCAAGCAGCTCCTGCCCAGATGTGGCAACAGTACTCCATCCTTGGGCGTACTTGGCTCCATATAGATAGAGAATTGCATCAGCAGTGAGATATCTACTAGATCGATAGAAGGATCCGACCATTTTTCCAGTGGTTTTGGCAACAAATTCGATGTATGTGTTCCATTTAAGATCAGGAGTAAAGGTCAAGCCCAGAAGCTTGTCAAAACATGAGGCCTCTTCAAGACGAGAGCCATTCATTTCAATTGATGCCAGATGGGATCAGAGCGTTGATGATGTAAAGATAAAAACTTGGTTTTACATGCATTAAAAGTAACCAGGCACCTCTTTCTCCCATTGTACCACTTGCTCAAGATCAAAGGAGAGAGAATCGGAGAGAACTTGATCGTTTATGATCTTAGATGTGCTACCATAGATAGTAGTGTCATCAGCATAAATGTCTACGAATGATGTAAGGATGTGAATTGGAAGATCATTAATGTAGATCAGGAATAGAGTTGGGCCCATGATGGACCCCAAAGCGACTCCAGCATTAATACTGTGAGCTTCTGATTTCTGCCCATCAATCACTACACTTATGAATCTATCAGAAAGAAATGATTTAATAATTGAGAAGACATTTCCAGGTATACCGTAGTGGGAGATATTTTGAAGTAAACCTTTATGCCATACTCTATCAAAGGCTTTTTATATGTCAAGAACAATTGCCCTAGAAAGATAGTCTCTGTCGAGAGATTCGCTAATCCTATGAGATATAACTGTAAGCACATCTGCTGTAGATCTAGCAGAATGGAAACCATATTGTGTGTCACTAAGAAGGTTATTTTTTTCTGAGATGGTTGATTAGTTCTCTAACACAGATTCCAGCAACTTACTCATGACTCACAGGAGACTTATTGGTCTGTACTGAGAGGGAGATGAGCGATCACCTGAATTCTTAAATACAGGGTATACTGATGAGATTTTCCAGGGTAATGGGAAATAATTCTCCTTAAGACAACGTTTAAACAGTTTTTGTAAGTATTGGTGCTAGTTCTGGTTGAAGCTTTGGAGTACTATAATTGGAATACGGTCAGGCCCGGTTGCTTTACTGGAATCAAGGTTTTTGATTAGCTTGGCAACATCACATACATATATTTGTATATCACATAGCATGTTTTCTGATACAGGAGGAAATATTGGGGGTTGGCGGCCCTGGTTGCAAAAGGTAGAATTAGCTGCAAAGTTCTTGGCAAAGAGTTTGAGTTTGTCTGATGCTGACGAGATTACCTCAGTTCCATTGATAATGGTTGGGGTAGAGCACACGCTTCTGTTCAGGATTCTGTTTACTATTTGCCAAAACTGGTGGAAACCAAGCTGCTGCTCAGCTACTTTGGACTTAACGGACTGAGCATGCAACTCTCTTGCATTCTTTATTACGTTTTTTACAGTAGTTGCTGGCAGTCCTGAAAGCGGCTTTAGTCTCAGTACATCTATTATGTTGGAAGCAATGGAAAAGGTGATTTTTGTATGCAATGGCAGCAGCACATTCTGGAGAGAACCACGGCTGGCTATTAGGATTTTGCTGGAACTTTTTTGAGGGTATGAAACGGTCTATACCTACAATGAACCATTCCGTCAGGTCAGATACTATAGAGGACACATCCTTTTTAAACATGGAACACAGAGCTAGATCTGATATAAATGTACGGAAGCTATCCCAGTCAGCCATAGAGTATCGATATACTGTACGATGGAGAGGTACATCTGAGGACTTATTGCATTTTATTTTTATCTCAACTGTTACAACAGAGTGGTTGGAAGATCCAAGTTGAGACAGAACGGAAGCTGAACACAGTTCGGGGCAAGTTGTGAGAAAAAGGTCTAGGAGACTTGCATACTGGCCGCCAGTACCGGGCACACGGGTGAGTTTATGGACAATCTGAGTGAGGTCATAAGCAATGGAGAAATCATGACAGAACCTCCCCTCATCATCGGTCTTGTTTGAGTGAGTTAACCATTCCACATTGTGAACATTGAAGTCTCCACAGACATGAATATTAGCTGAAAGATAAGCAGATAGGACGTAGCCAATTTTCTCAGATATGCTTTTAAAGATAGTAACTCCGCTGTTGTGGGGGCGATAGAGAGCAAATATAAACGCAGTAGTTTGAGCAAGTGCAACCCGGAAGTACATATAGGGTAAGTTAGGATCTTCTCTGGAGATGTCCCTACCACATGGAAAGCCATCTTTAATATAGGCACATATTCCATGACCATGGCGATCCTGGGGGTAAGATTTGGAAGTTAAGTTAGAGTATCCTTTAATTACGAACTCATCTAGGGAAATAGTCTGTCCAATGCCAGTTTCGCTTAGAAATAATATGTTTGGTCTCCTGTAATCGAGTTTCAACCTCTGGAAGGTTAGAACGTAGATCCCTGATGTTTGAGAAGGAGACATGGTAGTGGGGGTCTACGTTAGAGGTTAGAGATCCGGGTTTAATCGTGTATTTTTCTTGAAACTTTCCATGATGGAGTTTTATGGTTTGTGGACTAGGTCAACAAATTTGCTTGGAGCAGGGCAGAGAGGGAAAGTAAGAGAGAAGTAGAAATGAAGAAATATATATATACTAGCTGTACCCGGCCACGCGTTGCTGTGGCTCAGTTTGTTAAAATGGAACACATGTGAAAGTAGAGAAAAGTGTGATTCTTTTTTTCAAGAGAATGTACAAATTATTTTTTTTTAACAGATGTTAAGAAAATAAACAGAAAAATACTTCCATCATTAATTATGCAAAAAAAATAAATAAAATGTTGATTTAGTGTTTCAATATGCTTATAAATTACGATAAAACTTGCTGAGTATGCACTGTTTTACGGTTGTTCTAAAAATGGAACAGAAACTTACATTTTGCTTCATTTTAATCTTTCTTAATTTTTTAATTGTGCCCCCCCCCAAACGAATATAATCAAAACAGTAACATTCAACAATTGTACTTTATGTATATAAAACACAAAATATTTATTAAAAAAAAATTAAAAAAGAAAAAAGTTAATAACGAAAGGGAAATAATTCCATTTTTAAACGAAAAAGTCAGTTTACCTAACTTACTGTATTAATGCTATTTTTTTTTAAGCAAGAAAAAAAAAAGGTAAATATCCAGATACGCTACTACAGAACACCGACCACTCTAATTTGTTCTTTATAGGTAATTGAGGTCGCTGACAACGAATCTGATAGTCAAACTTGGGGCAAATTTACCGTTTGCATGGTATTTACCCCTGAACCCACGAACTTCTTTCCACCATTTTGCAGCATCCGTTTATGCTACGCGCATGCACGCTGTAGCATAAACGACGGCTTCACCAAGCAAACTATGTTGGGGGGGAGGGGATTTTTTTTCCAGGACATAGAATTTTCTAATTTTCAAAAATACATTATAGCGCTTTTTGGGTGGAAAATTTAAAATTAGCTGAAAAAGAAATAAAATAAGAAAAGGAAAGCACACCAAGTTGGAGTAGGGGGTGGGGGTAATTTATCTGTTTTTTTTTTGTTTTTTTTTTACCTGGAACATCGAATTTTCAAATTTTCCGTAAGTAACGCACCGACATTTACCAATTAGAACACCATTTAACATTTTCCGAAGATTTTACTTTGTACATTGGGGGTGCGAGCGAGGGGGGGGGCGGATGTGATGTTGGGGCACGCGCGCCCCAACATCACCCCCCCAAACAAATTAGAGTGGTCGGTGTTCTGTAATAGCGCATCTGGATATTTACAAAAAAAAAAAAATATTTAGGTTTGGCTATAAATTCCTAAACTTATTTCACCCTAAATAATTTAGGTGACTGAAATAGGAATCTAATTGAATCTTTAATTTCCTGAATAGTATCCGATAATTCATTTTTCTTCGAGTTATATCGAATACATTAATACGGACTTTGGGGGCTTTTTCGTAATCTTACTGTAAAAATTATTTTTTTATTGTTACAAATTACGATGCTTTAAAAAAAGCAAAAATAAATTCTTGCGTTTTTTATTTACTACTGAAAACCATAACTTTAGTAAAGGTATTTTTTGTTTAAACAAAATAAAACATTTTCACCAAGAGTTAAGTAAAAATAATTAGTTCATTATATTCTGCGATCATTGTTTGAAAAATACTGCAATTTTCATTAAAATTCGTTAATTTCCTGATTTTTGGTGAATTTTTAAGTAAAGGGAGGAATCAAAATGTGTATACACTTTGAGCGTCGGCATTCATTTTGCGATCACGTGTGGTTAATTTAAATTAAAGTTCAATCACATGGTTACATTATCAATAAACCATTGAAAATTTACCGATATTGTGAACACATTCTGTTTACATTAAGCCTATGGTGTTTTTTTAGTGATGCAATGTTGTCAACTGAGATTTAAAAAAAACCCCGCGAGATCAGGAGAAAGAAATATCCAGAAAATCGCTAGCCAGTTTGGCAGAAAAGTAACTTATCTTGCCTTTGATAACATTTATTTGTTATATATTTGTTTTTTGACAACTTTTTCGAATCTATGTGTACAGTAATACAAACCCGTGTACAGTAATACAAACCCCTTCGGGGAGATTGGAATGCCCCCCCCCCACCTAAAATGTACTTAGAAAAATCGATTTTATAGTGAGATTTAAGAATGGTTAGTCGAACAAAAAGGTGAAAAGCAAAACAAATAATCAATAAATAATTGTTACCAAAGGCAATAAATGCTACTTTTTTTTTTACTTACATGAATGATTTTATTTTATGTTTTAAAGTATTTTAAAGCAATCTAATGCGGGTGTGTGGGTGCCAAATACCTCCAGATTTTCTAGAATTTCCCGCTAGATTGTAAACTAAATCTCCAGATCTAGCAGGAAAACCGCTAAATTGTAACACTGGTCACGTGACAGGAAGCGGTAATAAATAATTGTCCCTAAATAAAAAAATAGCCTCTCGGTACAAAGAAATCCACCTATTTATCATAGAAAAATTAAGTATAATGTTATAATTAAAAAGGAATATATAAAAACACACATGGATATAGTAAACATATTATACCAAAACGTGGAAGCTATCCGTCCAGTGGTTTTTTAGACAATTAACTCCGAACGAACCAACATTTACATTTTTATATATATAGATATATATATATTGTAGTACAAAGCCGTAACAATTATCCAGTAATATGGCTTTGAGATGCCCTACCAGGAGCTACTGCATGGTCCAGAATCCATTCACTAAATGGTAATACAGCAACCCCAGTATTTGCACCTGCTGATAGGACAGCCTCCTTAGTGGTTAATCAAAGGCTCGGGTCCCTGAGTATCAGGCCGATAACGTCAGCCCAGATAAAACGTTTACCTCCAGCACCCTTACTAGTGACATGGCTACAAGGATAGAAATAGAAACAGAAAGTCTCCGACATCTCTGGCGGCTATTCACGCAAAATACTGCCAACCTATAATACAGATTTTTCTTCTCCCTTTTATAGAAAAATCACTCATAAAAATGAGGTCTGAGTGACAAATAAAGAGAAGCGAGATTAACGGGAGCTGCCAATAACGCATCCACAATGCATTGTCTACTCTCCATTAAAAAATACAAATTAAGTATTGTACTTAATAAAGTCTGTCTATGAAGCAACTTTCACTTATGTTGGTAGGAAGCTACAATGGTTCGACAAATGCAATCGAACTAGTTCAATCAAGTGTGCAAGAAAGAGGCAAGAGAAACAATTCTAATGAAAAAGTGTTGAGTAGATGTCAATTTTGAAGACCTTGTTTAATAATAATAATAATAATAATAATAATAATAATAATAATAAAGCTGGTGTGCTATCATTAGCTTGGTTATATGGACAAACTCCTCCTTTACATTTTAAATCAATTTTATTCATAAACAGTTACGTAGCCGGAAATACAAAAGCACGCTGCGTCGATAGGGTCTTCAGTTGAATTGTTCATATTTACTTGCTTCCCCATAAGAGCAATGTTAGGCACAAGATCGTTTTTTTTAATGTGAGGAATATTTGTTATGTAATTTGTCTTGGGTTACGCCGGCATGTTGAAAATTGTGATTTTGGTGTGAAGGTTTGTTAGTGCAAGAAAATTCAAAGGTTACATTGCTGACATATGTCAAACTCGGTAGCTGATAGCACCTAGAATAGGTCAATTGGGTGCGTGTGAGAGAGAACATGAATGGAAAGAAAGAGAGAGAGAGAGCATCAAAGAAAGAGAGGAAGATATCTTTTCTATCGCATGCAAGTCAGTCTAGTTTCCGATGTTGGACAGAACAGATGCGTCGAGATTGGCACAAAGATGCGCCGGAAAAACAAACATAAAATAAGTTAAGGACGGTCGATAAGAAAGAATGGGAACCGCTAAGAAGCGGTTCCCATTCTTTCTTATCGACCGTCCTCACCTCAGAAAGAATAAAACCAAGCATTAATTAAAAGAATCCTCTAACTTGTTATTCTGTACATACGGCAACTACGATCGACAAAGCCAAAAGGCAGATAAAAGGTATGTCAACGTTTGGTTACACACATGTATTAACTAGACGATAAGACATTAATAACACGGCCATATATAGACACTAGACTTATCACAATTACATACATAGATACAAAGAGACACATGCAATGAGATCTACACGCCATATCCACCCCACCCCCGCTACACAATAGTTCGTTAAACCGACAAACGTGTTAGAGGTGTTCCACCAGATATCGACTTCCACCTTACGGCCTGGTCTTTCGGTATTTATTGATTGTGGAACATTCTATGAGTAGGTAACACGTGTTAGTTCTGCCACAACAGTTATTGAAATCGAGTCAGACAAGGCATGAAGCCACTATGTAAGGAACAAAATTAGTCAACAATAAGTATTAGATATACAGAAAACAGCTATTCTTCCCCCTTTGTCAGAAAC
Source organism: Euprymna scolopes (assembly GCF_053919585.1). Lineage (NCBI taxonomy): Eukaryota > Metazoa > Mollusca > Cephalopoda > Sepiida > Sepiolidae > Euprymna > Euprymna scolopes. The sequence continues at coordinate 97,397,718 of NC_136493.1, forward strand.
ATCGTTCATGGAATGTGAGGACTAAAGGCCAAAATAAGAGAAACGAGCGTAAGGAGGCTGCGGAAAGTAGACACAAGGTTCAATTTCTACTCTCTATAAATTTGTAATTTGGTACGATTATTAAAGAAGACGGACTAACTTAGATGATAAGACATTATGAACATGGCCATATATAGACACTAGACGTATCACGATTATATACTCGTATAAAAGATACACGTAATGAGATATACACACCATTGACAATATCCCCTGTCCCGCTACACAACATATTCAGCTCTCGAAAACGGGGCACTTTGGATTGAAATCAAAATCAAAATCGCCCACCATAATCTAGAAGTTTTTAATTCTCACTGACTGCGTATATAGGAGACTAAGTGTAGCATCAGAACAGATACTACGCTTTGTTCCCTGCCAAAACGCCAATTTATTTAGTCAAATGCTTAATATAGCAAAATTTCTATTCAACTTATGCATTACGCCGTTTGATTTCGTGGGATAGAAGGACAAGAAAATTTTGGATTATTCTTAGCTAGATTCTTTCACCAAAATACCGTGTTCATGTCAAGTTTTTATTTGAGAGCGAAAACGATACATAGTCGTTTTTTTTTTCAGCTTGACGTCTAAAATTCTAACAAATGAAAAATGAGGGTAAACAGAACACAACACTATAGGTGACGGTGGCTAAGTGGTCAGCCACACAGACTGACAATCTGGGTGTGCCAAGTTCGAATCCAGTTCGTTCCACAGAAACACTTTCTCTTAGGGATGTTGGCAACCTTCATGTGTTCCCTCCTGCGAGTATCTAATGTCTTCTAAAGGATATCGGAGCAACTAATGTCAACAATAATCATCTGACTTGTTCGAAATGAATGAATCAATGAATCATCATCATCATCATCATCATCATCATCATCAACAACAACAACAAGCACTTCAGCGGGAGTGTCTCCCACGAAAAGTGTTCCGATTGGATAATTGTATTAATCACCCCGCGTGGAAAGATAAACTTGCGTAAAATAAAATAGATCGCAAACATATAACTGTTACGAGTCTCTACCTGTTTGTTTTTTCTTTTTTTGTTGAAATATTTTTTCTTTTTTTGTTGACATATTGTTTGGAATTCAACGATATTTGTCATATAGATAGACTCTAATCAAACCCTGAATGTCATACAATAGCACAAATACAAGCAATTGTGTAATGTCGTGTGCACTACAAATTACAAAAAAAAAAAAAATTATTAAAATACATGGTTCTACTCTACAAATGGAAAAGAGTAAAAAGATCATTCAATAAATTAAACATTCGATGACAGTTAAAATTACATACAGTTAAAAGAAGTAAATAATAAACAAGGGAGATAACTAGTAATCAAAATGGGAAAATACGCAATGCCAGTAGCATTTCAGGAATGTATCAACAAATATTAAACAATAGTTAACTAGAGACAATTGAGCGGAAAACATGCGGAGGCAAATAATCATTAATTAATTAAAGTACCCTTCCCGAAATCAACATGCATTAGGAAGTTTCGTCAGATGTCCTTATGTCTTGATGATGGAATCATAATGCACAAG
>NC_136493.1:97404297-97424297 GCF_053919585.1 Euprymna scolopes
CATTTTTATGTAAGAACATTACTGCAAAACCACAAAGGACTTATGTGCTGTAGGGAAACCGAAATAAGTAGGTAACAAGATATAAACATTAAAAGCAGTATAACACACACACACACACACACACACACACACACACACACACACACACACACACACACACACACACACATATATATATATAGATATAGATAGATAAAGATATAGCTATCGATATATATATATATAGAGAGAGATATAAATACATAGATATAGATAGATAAATAGATATAGATATAGTTATATATACGTATATATATAGATAGACATAAATAGATATAGATAGATAGGTAGATGGTTAGCTAAATATACAGATAGATAAATATAGATAGATATAGATAGAAAGTGAATGGGTATTGTCAATTCATTTAATTATACATACACCAAAAGTAGAGGTTTGTTGGGGCAATTATTTTCAGTTTTTTTTTAAACTGCTCGTAAGCATTCAGGAACACCTTATCATTAATTGTGCATATCCACATAATGTGCATAGCCAAAATATGCTGACCTTAAAAATAATAATTGGTTTTGGATTACCGAAAATTAGAGATGCTAATTTCCTCCGTATTACATTTAGACTCGCAATTTCAATGGACAAATAAACTACTTGAAAGTGGATCAACTTTTCAACCAATCAAATCCCTTCTTTTCCAACTCTGTTAAAACCTGGCGATATGAAATCAGTCTTAAGATAAGAAATAAGTATTAAGATACTGACTTTTTGCCTTCAAATGCACCAAGCAATGATGTCGTTTTTTTCACCCTCTTTTTACAAAACTAAAAAATCATGTTCGGCAAAGTCAAAACCAAAAACAACAATTTTCTTCTACAAAAAAACAAACAAAAAAAAACAAACAAAAAACAAAAGCAAAACAACAAAAACAAAACAAACAAAAACAAATAAGCCAAATAACAAAAATAAATATTTGAAGATATGAGGAAATTGGCGCATAAAATCATTTTTCGAACTTACTGGATTCGAAATTAAATGACTCGAAAATAGTTGATATGCCGTAAAACTAAACATCCAAACTAACCCAACCTTGGTAAAAAGTAAAATCTTTAAAAAAATAAACCGGATCGATTCAGAAACAATGGTTATAATAATAAACTTTTAAGTATATTTTGGGAGTTTATTAGTACATATATCTTTTACCCTATGATAAAGACCAATGTGTATTTATGTTATATATTATGTCCCTACACCGGTAGGTAGGGAAATTAACTCAACTAGTGTAAATTTTAGAAAGTGTCATTTAAGTACATATTCAGAACAGACGGCGGCGAACGAACGTACACGGTATACCAGACAACTCAGGAAATAAAGACCCAGAAGTTAAAGAAGATGGGTGCAAGTGCTTAATGACGTAAAAACTTGGATCACGTGTTCACCGATTCAAATTTGAAACGGTGTTTTTAGTAGGATGTCTTGGAAGTCAAAGAAACAACACGTATCAAGAATTTAGGAACCAAAAATGCGAATTCCCTGAAGATCTGTCGTGCGTCGATTAATTCTAGTTAGAGAAAAGGGATTTAAATAATATAAGTTGAGAAATATATTTTTAAAGTGATCTTTTTTGGGATCTAACCCAGATCTAAAAGAACCCCTTGCCCTTTTGAACGAGACTGTTTTATGAATGAAAGTATTTAAACTGCCAGCAGTTTACTTGTGTTTTCTGTGCATGGAGTTTGTTCGTCAGAGAAGCAGAAGATCCAGCGATATGGACCAACGGCACTACATAGGGAGAATAAATTATATATAAAGATCAAAGTGTAGTATATGTTCTTCAAATGCGGCACTTCCATTTCTTGTTCTCTTTCAGTGGAGGAGAAATCCTTCACGACTGAGACAATTTTTATTTTTGTACCTTTTCTCCTCGTTAAAAAACGACCCTGGTGTCTAACTCTGTCCCGTGGGGAGGCATTGTAAATAGGTACAATAGAATATTAGCGATAAACCACGCTGTGTGTTTGTGAACGGCACATGCAAGCAACACGCGTGTGTGAAAAACTCATATGCTCCCATGTCCCATTCGTTCTATCGTGTAACGGCTTCACTCCTATTAACTTTTCTATCGATATGTTACATTTATTTGTATGCAGATAAATGTATACCCGTCCCGTCACATAAAGTTGACAACTGCCGAATGACGTCGTTTCAAGTGTTTAGGTAAACAGAGAAAGCAAACATCAAGTTCTACAACCTCAGGCGGTCTGAAATGAATTTGGAAAGAAATTCTTCACTCTATTTGCATAATAGAATGTTTTCTTTCTTTTTCTTCTTTCTATGCCGATAAATACGTTTTTTTCTTTACTTCTTTGAACTTTTCAATTTTCTTTTTATAAAACTTTTCAATTTTCTTTTTATAAAACTTTGCTGATTGAGACGTTTTTTTAATGTGAATATGAATATTAGTTCGAGCATATTTGTTTTTAGTTTTGGCAAATCATATTATTGGACACACACACACACACACACGCACACACACACACACACACACACACACACACACATATATATATATATATTCTAATTCATTGTTTTATAACATATCAACCCAGATAATATAAAAAAGTCAAATTTATTTTACATTGCTTACGCATTTCTCTATAAAATGTTTGCCTTAGCAATTCATGCTTATTTCAATAGCATCCTTAGAATTTACGTAGAATTATCATTAATAGGTACGAGCTTATAAATGCCTGTTTTGTAAATAACTCCAGGCCGTTTAAAATGAATTTGGAAAAAAATCCTTCGCTCTATTTTCATAATGAGACGTTTTCGCTTTCTTATTTCCATACTGATTAATACGCTTTATTTCGCTTTTTAAAACTTGCCCTTTTGAGGCGTTTTCATTTTTTTTTCTTTTTTTTAAAACTTTGCCGATTTAGACATTATTTTATGTGAATATAAATATTAGTGCAAACATACTGTATATTTTCACCATTTTGCCGAATTATTCGACACACACACACACACACACACACACACACACACACACACACACACACACACACACACACACACACACACACACATATATATATGTATGAGAGGTAACCAAAATGTTCTATCTATTTTTAAAGAAAACCAAACGTTTATATTTAGTCTTCGAAGTTCATAATGCATCACTTGGCGACCTGTCCACCAAGACATAAGCATAATCTTGCGTGAGTGGATACGCGATCTTGTGATGCGAAGAACAGCAATGTGAGGAGACAACCAATGTCTGGAACGCTTTTTCATCACTAGTAAGCACTCAATTGAATTAAGATGTGGTGCGGTGGTGAGATCTTTAGGCACTTCCATTCTTCTCATAGTTGTCCTTCTTATAACTGATGACCGGGCACGGTGGACGTGTTTGTATAATAACGTCTTATGTTCCTACTTCTGGCTGTCCGAATTTGAAAACTATTACTACACGCAATTGGTATTATTTCAACTTCATTCAACGATTAATCAAAAAACAGACAGAACTTTTTTATTTACTTAGTGTATGTATGTATATAAACAAATGATTAATAAAACATGTTAAAAGACATCTTGAAAAAGAGTTAAAAACATATTTAATTTTAAAAAGGAAGCATAAGATAAGTGGATAGTCTTTAATCCGCGGAGTTTCGAAGAAATACTCTCCTTCTCATCAGAGGGCAGGAATTAGCAAACTGCGGGATCGGATTTTGCATGTAAAAGTATTTAATGAAACTACAAGTAAGTCACAGATCTTACTTGGTTAAAAAAAATGGGTGAGGTAAGGGGAATAGGAGGTAAAAGAAAAATGATAAAAAGATTTCGTATGAATGGATAGTCCGGTGAAGGGTAAAAAATCCAAGAATGGTAAAATCCAAAACGGTCGAATTAAAAATTTCGAATCCAATGGGTATATATATATATATATATATATATATATATATATATATATATATATATATATATATATATATATATATATATATATATATCTGTAGAAATATATTTTCTTATAATATATACCAATCCTTATTTAAGAAGCTCCATGTAATTACAGAGCAATATAGATTTTTTTTGTTATTTATTTTCTCTTTCTTTTTCTCTTTCTCTCTTTCTCGCTCTCTCTCTCTCTCTCTCTCTCTCTCTCTCTCTATATATATATATATATATATATATATATATATATATATATATATATATATTGTTTTACGATATATCAATCCAGAGAATATAAAAGACAGTCGTATTTTTTTTACATTGCTTATACATTTCTCTATAAAGTGTTTGTTCTAGCAATTCATGCCTATTTCGAGTTCGTTCCAGGCATTTACGTACAATTTTTTCTTAGAACTGCACGCCTGTGGAACTCTGTTCCGTCTGCCTGCTTCCGACCGGACTACAACTTGGATGTGTTCAAGTCCAACGTTAACAAATTCCTAATGAACCGCCCCCTTAAGTAAACACTTCATCAAATCTCCACACTAACGTAATGTACTTGCAATAACCCTTATCCCTGAGTGGCTTCCGGGCCTTGATAAGTGGTGATCACTGTGTAAAAAAAAATTACTTTTAGTAGTTACGTCTCTCGGCCAAAAGCTGAATGTTTGTTTCATATGTGTATATGCATACTTTAAAGAATAAATAAAATCCCAAAGAAGCTATTAAAACCCAATTATACTTGAGACTTGTTTTTGTTAATAATTCGAAAAAAGTGTTTATTGCTAAGAAGAGGATAACGACATAGAAAAAAGAAGACGAAATCCTTGATTGCCATATTAGTACCAAAACATGACCAGTGAACAGTGACGGCTCGTGCATGGAGCTGTGGGACTGCAGCACCCCCAAATTATTTCTACACAATATTAATGATAAAATTAAAAATAATACGTTTGTTTTATTATTATTATTATTTTATTTTTTCTATGTGTACATTATAAAATCATTAAGTTTAATGTCGGTGTCTACAAATTCATATAAAAATAAAAATAAAACTTGCTTGGAGCTGTGAAATTCACAGTTACACTTTTTTAATGAAATTCTCTTCTGTGCATGCGCACTTATAGACAGCCGATAACGGCCGCTGAGGAACTGTCGCTTCCCGCAGTTCCGCGTCTCAGATGCTCGTGAAATTCGGTGTTTGCTTAGAGTGTGCGCCTATACTTATAAATATGATAACATTTTGTTATTGAAAAAAAAAAAGGAGGATTATTTACATTTTTTAAAAAAATTATTATTAAAATGTGCATATAACGTGTTATTGTACATAAAATATTGTGCTTTCTTTCTTTTTTTAAATACGCACACTTTTAGCGTTGCGATTTAATTCGGTAGCAGACGGAAATATATAATATGCATAACCTGTTGTTTTTTTTTTTGTTTTTTTTTTTAAGTATTCGGGGATTTAGCAGTGAAGCTAACACGCGACTAAGGGTAAAAATCAAATATACAATAAATAAATCTTACCATAAAATAAAATTACTTTTCCATCTACCTGCCTTTTTGTTTGTTTGTTTTAAGTTTTTTTAAATGCTATTTATTTTGCAAAAACTAAACTTTACAAAAAAAAAAAAGAAAAAACTGTTTACATTTTTCCCTAGAAGCAAACAAGCAAACAAGCGAAGAAACATTTTATGTTGAAAATACATTTTAGTTAGAAATATTTTTAACTTGTATGTTTTAGATATAAATTTTTTTTAGCATTTATTTGCCTCCAACGAGGACAATGTTAGAAGTTTTACACTTTGAAAAATGTTTTTTTTTTTTTTGCACAAGGCTTTTTAAAATTAAAATGTATTTGTAAATAAAGAAACAGTTTTTATAATTATGCATTTTTAAACTTTACATTGAATTTGTCAGTAGATGGGGCAGATAATACGCATTAAAAAAGTAATTAGAAATCCTTCTGGACTGAGACAATTTAAATTTTTTGTTTTCTTTGGGGAGGAAGCTACATTAAATTCGATGTTTTATAATGCTTATATATGACATCCTATTTTTTAATAATAAATCTCCACTTTATGTCGATTTTTACCGGCATGAGAAGGTCAGTAAATAGCCAAGTTTGTTTGTTCTTTTTATATAAAAAGCAAGTTGTTAAAAGATTTGTAAATAAAATTTTGTTTCTTTAAATATTTTTGTTTGCTCACTATATAAAAATGTAAACTGTTTTTTATTTTGCATTTTATTCACAAATACGTTTTGTTATGAATACATTTTAAAAATAAATTTTGGAAATAAAACTTATTAAATAAAACGCTATTTTCAAATATTACACTCCTAAATTTCAAAGTTTTTCTTTTTTTGTTTTTATAAAAAAAATAAGTTATTAAATAATTGTAAATAAAATGTATTCTTAAAAATGCTTTTCGTTTGTTTGCAAAAAATACAAAAAAACAAAAAAAAACAAACCCCAAAACGCAAACTTTTATTCAATCTGAAAAGTTTAAAAGGAATAAATGTATATATTATTTTTATTATTCTGTAAAGTGTACACAATTTAAAAAATATTTTTAATAAAAGTTTTTGCGTATTATCCATTTCTGATTGGTTATTTGCCTGTGTTATATATTTGAATATTTATTTGAATGTTTGTTTATTATTTGATTAAATATTTCCTTACATATTCGAATTTCTTTTACACGATATTAAAACAATGCGTAAAAGTTTTGAAGCAGCAGCACCCCCAATAATCTCAGGCACGAGCCGCCACTGCCAGTGAATTCCATCAAGAAAGTGGACGATCTGTGGGGATCCAGGAGAACGGATTGTGGGGATCAACAACAGCCACAGATAATACCACAAAACACGATTGTGTTAGAGATATTAATGACGTCAGTCAACGGAAGATGATAACACAATAGATCAACGTAAAAAAATTGAATTCCGACCAAAAAAATTATTTGAGTTAGAAACAAAAGCAACTGTACAAAATTTCGATTGCATCAGATAAAATTTTTTTATGTTTCAAGTTCTTTCAATCTTCAAATATTTATTCATGGTGTTTCGTTTGATTGTTTTACGGCATATCAACCATTTCCAGTTTTTTTTAATGCCGGATCCGACAATTTTGAAAACGTTCTCATGCTTCTTTATATCTTCAAATATTTATTCCTGATGTTTGATTTCGTTGTTTAAGAGGAAAATTATTGGTTTTGATTTTATCTTTGCAAAACATGATTTAGTTTTGCTTTGGAAGGAAAAAGTGAAATCAATATTTGATTCATTTGATTCATTTGGTTGATGAAAATCGCTTCATTTGAAGCCATTTTAGGGCAGGATGCCATTATCGTTAAACAGCCTGATCTGGTAGCACCAGATTTTGTAGGGTTACGTAATATCCAAAATCGTTAATTTATAAAGTTATCCTTGTTATCTATTAATGTAATGTTACCCAGCACGCTGTACGCAGTCTTCGTCGCAAAGGAGACTAAGAATAGAAAAGAACTTCAGCTTGTTTTTTTTTTGTTGTTTTTTTTTTTGCAACAACGACATTTATTTTCTTCCTCCATGTTACGGCCGTGACGTCATACAGGTGATCTCAAACGTTATCTCGTTCCGTGCTTAAAGTCTCTTCCGTGATCGTTTTCTTTCTCTTTTTGATAGTCTTTTTTTTCTTTATCGGTGACGGCATTTCCACCACAACACCAACACCATATATATATATATATATATATATATATATATATATATATATATATATATATATATATATATATATATATATGCTGAGAAATATGCAAATAGTATTCCGACAAAATAGAGAAATAAAAATGAACAAACCGTATTATGTGTTCATCAACGTTTCGTCTTTATTTCATTCAGAGGAAGTTTCGAAATAAAGATGAAACGTTGATGAATACATAATACGGTGTGTTCCTTTTTATTTCTCTCTCTCTCTCCCTCTCTCTCTCTCTTTGTATATATATATATATATATATATATATATATATATATATATATATATATATATATATAATTCTCCAAGTTCCAAATATCAAGTTTTCTCAGTTGGTCATTTATAACTTCTTCAAAACGTATCCATTACAATATTGGTTCGTATTACAACTAACAAGTCTACAAAATTATGTTATTGTTGCATATTTATTCACGTACTCATCAAATGTTTTTCTTAAAATTTTTTTATAAAAACACCATTTTGGACAACTTACGTGGGTTATGTAACCGACACGAAAAAATTTTTTCATTAAAAAAAAACTTTATTTATGAGAAAGATTTTTTAATCTATTACGATTAGTATATACAAACCGAGTACATTTCAAGTAAAAGATCAACCTATATATATATATATATATAATTTATTTCAATAATTATTAAATACCTACGGAAACGAGTGTTTCATCCTTTCGGGAATCATCAGTGCAAGTGTCACGATTACCGCTGATAGGGAGATTCGAACCCGGCAACGAAGCCATCTCTGACTCCATTAGCAAGGAATAAATCCACAGGACCACCGTCAATCGCGAGAAATATCGTTGAAATTTAAACATTTATTTTTAAATATCTTAACGTCTGCCAGAGTGAAAAGATTTTGTCAATTTAAAATTTCATTTTCAAAATAAAAACTGTGTTTGGAAAATATTCATTCATAACAACAACGAATTTTTTCTCTTTATAACTGAATTGCATCTGTCAACGAGCTTATAGATGTCTCGCTTGCAAAATTCTTTGGCTTTAATGTGAAATATTAATCTAATTCATGCTCAGTCTCCTTGTGGTAATAACCCAAGGCAATATAAATGGTTTTGTAATCCTCAAAAAAAAAAAAAAAAAAAGAAAAAAAGAAAGTGATAATCCGAAGGATGTAAGTCAGGTAAATATGTAGGGTAGGACAAAATTTCCTAGCCAAATTCTCCCAAGTGATCTTTGATCAGTAGTGCCGTGTGAGGATGAGCATTATCATGATGGAAGATAACTCATTTTCTGTTGATTAAAAAACGTCGTTTTCTGGTTAACATGAGTGGCAATATTACAAAAATATGAATAATGTTTTAATAATCTGAAAAAATTATAAGTTAATCATGGTGATGTATTAAGTAATAATATTGCAGAAAAATTTTAATAATGTTTTAATAATCTGAAAAAAGAAGCTATAAATTAATCATGGTGATATGTTTCAGTAATAAAAATATGCATAAAATAAATTACAATGATTTAAAATATACCTTCTATAAATCGACAAAAACTTTTGCATCGACCTGGTGGATGCATTTAAATAATGTTTTATTTATTTATTTATTTTACTTGAAAAAAAAAACCCGAAGTACAATACGAGCCCTCATTGACCTTTTGGATAGGAGCAAAGTGTATTATCTGTTCTGATACTAAACTTCGCCTTTTCTGTCAGTGAAGGAGAGATTTTTTATTTTTGTTCATATCTAGAGTGCTCCTTTTTGGGGAGTTGGATTTTCTCCACATTAAAAACTGGCCTCGTGTCCAATTCTGCCCTCGTGGGGATGCTGGTAAATAGGAAGAATGCTGTGGGCGAAACTGAAACGTTGATTTCTCTTCCATCCCATATTTTTTTTTAATTTCAATTCATCTAGATCCGTTTTCGTATTTATAAGAGGCTTTCATTGTCGATCAGTAGGTGTGCCACGCTTCGCTTACAAAATGCATTCCCATTGTTAAAAAGCATTCAAAGGACGCATCTTGTGTTAGATGTGTCCATGTCAGTCTGATATACTTCAATTTGAAATTACATTTTCTCTGTCTTTCACGTTTCAGGTTGGAACAACGTTTCATGTTTCTGACTTTTTTTTTACATGACGATGGACATAGAATTTCCACTGTCCATCCCTTTATTGCAGGTCTCTCAAAATGTTGTTTTAGGGCAAAAATACAATATTTTATCATGCGAACTTCATTTTTTATTATATTTTTCTGTCAAAGAATAATGAGAAAAAGCACATCGTATGTGTTAAACCTCAAATAAATGAATTATTTATCGACATATCCACTATTTTTTAAATAACTTAAAACAACCGTTTGTTCCCCGGGAACGTCAATTGTTTGATCTCAAAAAGGAGTCATGGGTCTGGCGACATCAACTATTTTCCTCCACGGGGTATCCTTTGAAGTAAATTGCTCTTCTCCCTCTAAATGCCTCTTTTTAATATTGCCCAAAGATATTCAATGGGGTTAAAGTTTGGAGAAAATGGTGGTCAGGTCATGAGAGTTTCTCCAAAGAAACCCATAGATTCAAGGAAAGCTGCAGTCGCCCGATCAGAATGGGAATTGTCATGCATAAAAATCATCTGAAACCGACGTGACAATGGTAGGTCATCTAGCCATGGTGACAAATATTTATCCAAAAAGGCTGTGTACGCATTGCTGGTAAGTTTTACACCATCTGGAACTCGGAATGGTTCAACCAACTTATCCCTAATGATTCCTGCCCAAAACATGATGTAAGGGGTTGGGATTCCGTTCGAGTTCCAAACTTTGACTCATCGATCCGGACCGTTAAGAGTAGCACGGGTCTCATCTCTAAATTGGATATTCATCAGAGGAAATATATTAGCAAATGAATATAACATCGAAGCTATGCATTAGCTGGTACTGGAAACAGCATTTCATGGAAACTAGTCATAAAAAAGTTTTAGCGCAAATAGTTCATGAAATTTCTTTTCCATATTTCATGAACTCTTTGCACTAAAACGTTTTTTCCATTTATGATTTCCTAGAATGTACATGGCGAGACAAGCAAAAATCTTGTGAATGAGGAAGGAATTTTAGTGTTGCCAAATACAGGAAAAACTAGATTCCCACAAGAGATAAGTAATAAGGTAAAGCAGTTTTATAAAAGTGAAAAGGTCAGTAGAGTAATGCCTGGGAAAAATGATTACAAGACTGTTTTAAAGGATGGGAAACGGGTTCAGGAACAAAAATATCTCGTTCTCTGTAATTTGAAAGAGGCATTTGAATTATTCAAATTAAAGAACCAAGAGAAAATAAGCTTCTCTAAATTCGCTGAGCTTAGACCGAAAGAATGTGTGCTTGCAGGTGGTGCTGGGACCCATACTGTCTGCATTTGCAGAGTTCATCAGAATATGAAGTTGATGATTGCAGGATCTCATCTTGCTAAACTGACTGAAGGAGAAAGTTATCATTTGACAGATTACCACCAATGCATACTTGCTGTTACATGCAATGAAGCATCGACAAATTGTTACTTGGGTGACTGCTCAACTTGCAACAAACTGATGGATGATTTTGTTTTATATATTGAAATTTTTCACAAAAAATCAGTTGATGATTTTGTATATAGACAGTGGTTATCAACTGATAGAACCATTCTACAAACTCTATCACAATCCACAGACGAATTCATTGAAACTTTCCATGTGGGCCTTCAAACATTGAAGAAGCATAATTTCATTGCCAAAGCACAATCCAAAATTTTTTCTGATAGTAAAGGTTCTTTGAGGGTTGGCGATTGCTTAGCAATAGCAGATTTTTCAGAGAATTATTCATTTGTTTTGCAAGATGCGGTTCAAGGATTCCATTGGAATAATGATCAAGCTACATTGCATCCATTCATCTGCTACTATCGAAATGGAATGGACCTTGAGCATATTAATTTTGTAATAATATCTGATTGTCTCAAGCATGATACAGTAGCTGTCCATTTGTTTCAAAGAAAGTGTATAGAACAATTAAAAGAAATTCTTGATTTTGATCTCCAAAAAATGATATATTTCTCTGATGTGGCTGTTACACACTACAAAAATTTTAAAAACTTTATAAATCTGTGTCATTATAAATCTGATTTTGGTATTGATGCAGAGTGGCACTTTTTTGCTACTTCTCATGGGAAAGGACCATGTGATGGGTTAGGTGGCACTGTTAAAAGGTTAGCAGCAAAAGCTAGCCTGCAGCGACCCTATAATGAACAAATAATGACGCCAAGACAACTGTATTTTTATGCAAGAAAAATATATCTGGAATACATTTCTTATATTCCTCAACTGCAGAATGGAGAGAGGAAGCAAACATCTCAGAAGATAGATTTAACAATTCCTCTTCGATTATAGGAACACGAAAATTACATACTTTCATTCCTGTCTCTCAAAGAGAAGTGGAAGTAAAAACAGTTTCAAGTTTACAAAATAAAAGAAGAATAGTTCGAATCACAAAAAGAAACAATATGGAGTCCGAAGACATTAACAGATTTGTGACAGCACTTCATGGGAGGAATTGGTGGTTAGGATGTGTACTTGAAAAATATCCAGATAATGGAACGGTGAAATTAACATTTTTACAACCAAATGGACCCTCTCCATCTTTCTATTATCCATCACATCCAAATATATCAATTTTGAAATATTCTGATATTCTTAGCTCAGTTGATCCAATAACTGAAACAGGGATATCTTATAAACTTCCAAAAAATGAAATGAAAAAGGCATCAAATGTTTTAGAAAGAAGGATTTTGAAAGAAAAATCTAAATAAATACTTTAACATTCATTATTATAAAAAAATGTTTCAGTAAAACAGATTTTTCATCCTCTAATATATTGCAATGTACACAGATTGATTTCTTGTGGATGTCAAATGTCAAATAAACTGTTTACCATCGAAATGAAATGTTGCTTATGCTATAAACAAATTAGATCTCAACACACTTTTTAGAATTCTCTATAACATCATTTTCTGTATCAAAATCCGTGTTGTACAAGAAAAGTATGAAAATCATTATAAAACAGTTTGACTTGACAACCAGAATTTGCATAAAATTCAACATGTCAAGAAGTTTTTTAGAACATTAATTTTTAAAGTTTTTCATTGAAAATTACCCATAAATAACATACATTGCCTTTTTGTGGATTTAGAATATAAATCATCGAAAAAAAATGGTTCACCATTGAGATCACATATGTTTTATGTGTTAACGCCTTTCAAAATTATTTTTTATTATATGATTTTCTCCATAAAAATCTGTGTTGCTTAAAAAAAAATTGAAGAAAATTCAGTTTCATCAACATAAATGTTTTTATATGGATTTTGTGACCATGGTTTTATGTACATATTAATCAGCATTAAATTAGCTTTACAAATATATCAAACATGACCATATTGTGAAATACCAAAATGTTTTTATATGAAGTAGCAGGTACTACATTCCGCCATTTTGAATTTAGCCCACTTCTTTAAAAAGCTTGTAGGAATGGTTCCAGTTCAAAACCCATCATGAAATTTGAAATATATACTGTCATAAGATAGACTAATCTTTTGTCAAAATTTGAAAAAAATTCAAATAACGTTTTTGGAGATAATTAAGGTTAAAGGTCAAGGACAACTTTTATAAATTTGACCTTGAAAAAAATATCCGCAAATAAAATGGTAGATCTATCCAAGTACTTTAGAATGATATATGAATGAACGTTGTAGGCCCATAAATAACAGAGATATCGTCTTTTAAAGTTGGTCACTTTTCCATAAAAATTCACATTTTTTAAAAAGGTCAAGGTCATATCTCAGAAATCCCTTGACCTTGAGATGTGTAACAGGTGCCATTCAATTCCTAATATGGAGATCTATAAGTGTAGCAAATTTGAAAACAGACATGGTTTTACCCCTGTCGATTTGACATGGAATGAGCCATTGCTGTCTTCAGATGATATTTTCATCGTTAAATGAGCAGATTTAACAAATGCCTCGTATAATTTTCCGTTTTTTTTTCTAGTTAAAGCAATCACTGGGTGTTAATTCTGAAATTGAATTCTTTACAATAAATAATGCAACACAATATTCAGCAGGAAAATCAAAATTTCAGAAATAAAATCCATGTCAAGTGGTTTTATGAAGCTGTTTCAGTCCCAAAAGGGATTTGGCGCTGCATTTCAAATCCCCGCCATTTTGAAGTATTTCCGAGTGTGTTTATCAGTGCGCAGATTGTCCAGTTTTCAAAATTTTATAAGGCGCAGCTATAAACAGTAATTTTTAAGTATATGACCGGTTGACTAATTTGACAAGTAAAAAGGCACACCTTTTTCTTTTCTTTTCTTTTTTTAATACAACCAGTTTTTAATAAGATTAGAGACAAGAAAACCCATTCTTTTAAAATGCGTTTATTCAATCTGCGCGTTCAATGATGGAAGTGTTATTTCAAACTAAAGCGTGTCAGACCGCGACCTTCATAAAGCAGGTCTGTTCACCGAAAAATGACGTCATGCACGCGGTATGCAAGCCAGAAACAGACTGTCGATAATGAATGAGAGTTTTTAAAAAAGCATTGGAAAATTTAAAAAAAAAAAAAATGCATTCCAAAACAGAAAACAAAAAGGAACACGATTTATACTAAAACTGAACTTTATTCAATATTGCTTAAAAACAAAAGAAAAAACAAAAATTCATTTGGAAAGAAAAGTTGTGTTGTTTCTGCGTAAAAAATAATTCCACCTCGCTTTGTCTCATGAATTTTAAAGACTAACATTCGTTTATTATTTTAATTGCAAAAACAAGTTGCTTTTTTTTTAATTTTTTTTTTTTAGATATTTACACATAGTCAATTAATGGTAATATGCCAACCAATTTTTTTTTAATAGCAAATAAATACTAGATCAGAGATTAAGCAATTTAAGAGAGAAATCATTTCTAGTGTGTACCGTCCTTTTCGAAGCGTCTTGTTTATTTGTTTAGACGTGACTTATTACCAAAACATCTGACGTCAGCAATAAACGAGACGTTTTCGACAGGCCTGCTTTATGAATGGCCTGACCAGGCTAACCAATGGACAGAGTCTGTTATAGGGATGGATGGGCACATTTTAAAATATCTTAAAGTATCGGCAACGTTGCTTAACTCAGAAGCTGTAAAGTTGTTCATAATAGAATCAGTTCTATGGAAACAACATGCGAACTTTAAATCAAGCGGAGGAAAAATATAAATACACGTGTGAGGCATAAGAATTCATTCTGGTAAGTGAAACGTGTAAGAAATTAGGGTTTTACTATTTCTGTAATTAAGGCCCAATGCACGAGGACTGCTCTTGTTGATTCTCTATGCGCGCGATTTTGTTATTTAGTCGCGTCATCTGAGTAACCTGTCACAACAGACTTCTCTTGTCGGTAGCTGAATACTTGATGCTTCGCCAGGGCTATCAGGGGTATTTTTTTTTTTTTTTATCGTGGAGCCATCACTAGACGGGGTGCCTACCACGGCTTAAGAGAGTCCCATTTACCCTCGAGAGAAGGATATACCGCGTCAGTTTCTCAACCTGGTATTTTACCTCGCGGTACATACAGCGACAAGATTTGAATTATACCGCAAACTCGTATAGTGAGTTCAATCTCGGCCACGGCCGCGATGGATGGATGGATGGTGATGACGGACAACCGGTCACCACCACTGATTGCCGAGATTTCATAGAATTTTTATGGATGAATATTATGACTAAATTCGTTTTGTTGTTTACGTGCCAAGATTGCTTGATTATAGAATCAGCGGAAACCAGTGGTTGTGCTTAGTTGTCTGTCGTCACAGGTTGATCAAATGACATTCCTAAGTCGCACGAATAGAGAACAGTAGAAGCAGTTGTCGTGCCTTTCTCGTACCGTTGTCGTTTCTTTGTACTTTGTTTTACATAAATATTAAAAAGGAAGAAAGTGCATTTCGCGCATAAATAAGTATTGGTTCTTCTACTCATCAAATTCGAACAGTAAATTAAAGCTTACACATGGTATAAAAAAGCAAACAAAAAAAAAACAAAAACAACAACGCATACTTTTTTCTTCTTATTTTTACATCATATAGTCACCGCTCATCAAGGCCCGGGAGCCACTCAAGGATAAGGGTTAATGGGTACCGTAATGGAAATTTGATAATTTATTTTAGCGGACGGCTCCTCAAGAACCTGTTTACATTGAACTTAAAAACGACCATGTTATAGTCAGTCAGGAAGCAGTTCCGTGGCATTATGTTCCGCAGATGAACAGTTCTAGGAAGAAAACCTCTGCTCATCGAACGTTCGTTTAGATTTAGGAACGGATAGAGAGTAAGAAAAAATTGCTGATTTTAGCTAGTCGAGTGTTTGCCACGAAAGACTTACCGGAAAAAACATAGAGTAAAGCTCAGTCGAGCACCTGCCATGAAGATAGATAGAGAGAGAGAGAGAGAGAGAGAGAGAGAGAGAGAGAGAGAGAGAGAGAGAGAGAGAGAGAGAGAGAGAGAGAATATAATGTCTTACCGCTAACACAGTTGATGTTGCTATTCCAATATCTATTAGGTACACTTGTTAAACTACTGGTAACGTTACTTGTTTCAGGAGCTGTAAAGTTATTTCTTGCAGAATAAGTGTGTGGAAACAAAATAGGAACTTTAAGTCAAGCGAGAAAAAAAAAAGAAGATAAATGCACGCGCAGAGTGTAAGAAGTTATTTCTATGACTGAAGAAAAGAAAGAAATTAGATATCGCATTAAAAAAATTGCTATTTCTGTAACATGCAAAGTTTAGGCATCTTCTTCTTCTATTACATAAATCTCACTTGTTTGTTAGTGTGTATGTTTGTATGTTTCGGTAAAACTTTCGACACACACGACCAAAATTGGTATCGTTTGAAAACTTAGTCTCTCGACGACAAATATTTAAAAATTGGCCAAAAACATAATTACTTTCACCGTCAACTGGGCCTTTTTTTTTTTTATTAGAAGGGGGTAACATTTCGACATTTTTGCAAAATCATCATACGCTTTGCAATGACTAAGCTTAATTTGAACGGTGATGATGTCATATGTCATATGTGGGCGCGGCGACTAAACCGTTGCTTTTTTTTCACTTTCTTTTCCTCTTAACGTTACAGGTTCGAGTCTGCCTGCCTGCTTACTATTTTTTTGCGCTCGCACAGGTACTCGCTGCTATTTTCATGTTTTTTAGGGGGTTTTGAAACATTTTTTTAGGGCTCCGTTAATCAATACTCTTACCATAAATCCTCTCCACACCCGGGCAACGCACGGTACCCCCCGCTAATCTATTATATAAAGGGAAAATGTCTATGTGCTTGTGTGTTTGTATGTCCAGCTAAAAGTAAAAAAAAAAAGAATAGAAAACAGACCAATATGGAGATGGTATTGTCGGAACCATCACTCCTTCGGACGTATAATATCGAAGATTTAGAAAAAAAAAATATTTTTTTACCTCAACGATTGCAAAATCTATTGAATGGGGGGGGGGTCACATAAAATCATTTCCTTCTGAACGATTTTAACATTTACGCAGCTTGAACGTCATTCGTCTCTTGCATACGTTAAATTAAAAAATTTGCAACGCCCTAGCATGACGATCGCTTTGACCGAGTGGGATATAACTATTAGTTTTTAGGTTCGAACCCACTTTACGCGGACGTTTTTTTTTTCTTTTGCATCTAAACAGGGTTAAAAACATTTTTTTTTAAATATTTTTGTTCTGTACTTTATATTGTTTATTTGGCATTTATTTTTAATCGGCGGTTAATTAGGTTATAACAAAACATTTTTCTTCTGTCGAAGGTTTCGTAAATCACATTTTTTACATAGTAACTGCTTGATTTTAATAGCACGCTAATAAGTAATCATTTTTAAAATATTAAAGCGTTTATTTGGGTTAAAAATTTTCTACTTTGTTATTTTTAAAACTGAATTATTTTTTAAAATTTATTTTGTTTGTTTTATTTTTAAATTTTTTTATAAAAAAATAAAATTTACGGCCTGTCAAGTAACACGGCAGTTGAAATAGACCGTAAAGAGAAACGTTTCTAGAGTGAAATTCGCTTAAACTTTTATATAGTCATCAATAAGTGCCGAGTATCTTGAGAATAGCTTCTTCTATTCGTATCGTTTAGATACTTCTTTTTTTGGGAGTTTACATTTTCGTGTTTTTATCCGATTTTTTTTTTAAAAGTAGGATTAACGTATCTTTTTGTTTTTGTTTTAGAAATTATTACATTTAAGTACAGTTACCAAATACCCCCTGCATATACTCGGATAGGGTGGAGGTATTTTTCTCATTTCGAGGATTACCCAAATTACATTCTTATTACATTACATTGATAATTCGTTCCTGAAGTTTAACTCTGCTGTTTTCTTAACAATTACAATCTACGCATGTGTTATTCCTATTTGCATTTGAATACGCTGAACTCGTCACATTTGAATACGCTGAACTAGCTTCATTATAACGTCGATCGGATTTTGGAGTAATGGAAACGGCGTTCGCTTACGAGCTTGGCTTCTGAAGTTCGCACCCAGTAAGTAATATGTGATCATTTTAAAAACATATAAACGGCTAATTTTGGTTTAAAAATTCTATTTTTGTTATTTTTAAAATTGAGTTATTTTTAGTTTCTTTTATTTTAAAGGTTTTTTTAATTTAAAAAAAAAAAAAGAAGAAATTTACGGACAATAAAGTAACGAGACCGTTGCTAAAAACCGTGTACAGAAATCTTTCTAGACTGAGGCAGCATTAAAGAAATTCGCTTAAACTGGTATAGAGTCATCAAAAATGGCCCAATATTCTGAGAATAGCTTCTTTTCTTTGTATCCCATGAAGATTCCCGAATTCGACAGAAATATTTCCGAGCTCGACAGAAAGATTCCCGAGTTCGATAGAAAGATTTCCGAGGTCGACAAGATACAAAATTTATCTATATCTATAATTTTCTCATTGCGTTTACGGTTTGTTGCGGTGGACTACCAGCGTTATGTACAAATGAACTGATTCATGCACAATAAATACTGGAAGACAAAGCCGTATGGCGGGAGTCAATATCCGGTGGATCAACCAGGGCGGTTCGTCGGCTGGACATACAACACTCACTTCTATATGATCCTGTCAATACATTTTCTTACTCTATTCCCATGGTCTGTCTCCCTTGTCACCCCTTAAACAGGGTCATAACACAGTTCCAATAAGCGAAAATTTACTAAATAAATCTTTTACGCTGAACACACAGAGTTTATTGCACTGTATTTCACGAAACGACTAGTTCACAATTACAGTGTAACCTGGATATAAGAGATCCGAATATAAGAAAAACGGATATAAGAGAGATTTTCTTTTGTCCCAAATTAGAGTCTGTGTTAATCTACAGTGCAACCCGGATATAAGAGAGCTGCAAGGATATGGAATAGATCTCTTATGTCCGGGTTACATTGTATTTGCCAATAATCCATGAACAATAGTTGGAAAATTTGCTAAAAACTTACTAAACATTTTTTTTGGCCCTATTAGATCAAGGTGTCTGAAGATACTGGCTGTCTGATAAAAAAAAAAATCCACCAAACATTGATGTTATTGTTTTTTCTTTCCCTTTGCAAAACTCAAACATGTTCTGCAAAGTCAAAAACAAAACAGCAGTTTTCTGTTACAAAACAAACCAAGCACAATGGATAAATATTTGAAGATATAAAGAAGTTGAATCGTAGAAACTTTTTTCAAAATTACTGGTTCCGGCATTAAAATAACCCGAAACGAGTTGATATGCCGCAAAACAAAACAACAAAACTAAAAAGTTCGATGTTTTGACAGCTAAATTTTCTTTAGATTTCCGCAATGTCCGGAAATCGACTCTAGTCCCAGACATTCCAGTTCAGTTGTCGGATATAACATTTACTCCATCACACCACCACCACCACAACAACAACAACAACAGCAACAACAACAAAAAAGAAACAAACAAACAAAACAAAACAACAACAACATATATATAAATATATATATATATATATATATATATATATATTTATATATATATATTAATAATTAGTAATAATACGAAAACAAAAAGAAATACAATAGATCATCCGACTAAACACTCATAGGACAGGTTTTAACACAGACCTTGGCCAACTTAAATTCTACAAATACTTCAAAAAATAATTAAGTAACACAATCACCTACTCATACATATATACTTATACGCATGTATGTTCTTGTTCCATATTGATTTCAATATGTATATTACATCTTTTCGTTTTATAGCTAACACATACATTATTC
>NC_136493.1:97429297-97436797 GCF_053919585.1 Euprymna scolopes
CTTCCAAGTGGTCTATTGTGTCTGGTTTATCAGCGTAGATATGAGGCTTTACACATCCCCCAACAAAATGATCAAATAGACTTAAATCGCACGAAGGAGGTGGCAAGTTGACAGGTCCATTTCGTTAAATTATGCGTTCATCAAATTTTTCAAAATGATTTTCAAAATAAATTTACACCATTTGCAAAAGCTGCTCAAGTGTCTGTCCCTTCGTGGTGAATTGCCAAACGAAGCCGTATTAAAAATAACCGATAGTTGCCAAATCTGCAACCAAAGAAAATATAGTTTTAATTTAAAGTTCGCCGCCTCTAAAAACACCTTATATATATTATTATAATTTCCCCTACCTACTTAGCAGCATCAAAAATAGTCTTGAGCATGAGACTTCCGGGCTGTCAGTTTTCATGGTTTGTGTGAGCTGCGGAATTTTCTGATTGTGAGATAATTATATATCGTCTCACATTCATAAAAAATCTGATGTTAATATATATAATGAAAATTATTCATTGATGGATTTTTATCAATTATGTTGTTATGATAAGGTGTGTGAACCAAGTATGCTCGTATTCATTCGATATATATATATATATATATATATATATATATATATATATATATATATATATATATATATATATATCTCGATGCCTTGGATTTTTATAAAACTTTCTGAAAAGTTGTAACTAACTTATTTCTTTTGTTTGTATTTTTTTTATTTTTTATTTTTTTTGTTTGTATTTTTTATTTGTCTATACTTCGCGATAACTCTTGGGTGTGCCCCAGGGCTCTTTTAGGGCTAATAAAAACACTCCACTTCTGGGACTATTTTACCATATTTGTCCAAATTTTTTTGTGTATGTCTATTTAGCAGTTTTGCATGGTGCTGAACTCAAATTTAAATATGTTAAGGCCTTGGGGAGTTTGGGGGCTAAATGGTGGGGGGCAAAATGATGGACTTAGTCATTTCATTTTTTGCATGGTGCACAACTTAAATGTACATATGTTAAGGCCTAAAACTGCACCGTTTGTTCATTTTCATCAGGATTTGACTTCCTCTGGGGATTTTGGGGTTAAATGGGTGTGTGGGGGAGAGGGAAAATGCTGAACTTAGTCATTTTTTTTTAATGTCTCGTTCACTGGGCACTCACGGGGGACCATGGATGCTTAACTTGTTTTAGTATATTTTCGCACAAGTGTTTCTGTTATGCAACAAAATCTTGATTCAATTACGTCATTTAAAAAAAACAAAAAACTATCTTTCCGTCACGAGTATCCCAAACAACACATAGCCTTTGAGCCCTTAAGGGGCATAGGCCATCTACAACTTTGTAGATGCTTTTATAGCGACTAAGTTCTTTTTACGGGGTGAGGGTGTTCGCCCCACACATAACCTTCTTCGAACGTACATACAGCGCCTAGCCTTTCCAAATGGTCACCCATCTGGTGCTGGCCAGGCTCAACGTTGCTTAACTTCGGTGATATGGCGAGAACCGGTGTGTCAACGTGATTGTGTCGTAATGAGTTTCCCGCTTATGCATTAATTCCGTATACTCACTATTCCATATACATATACTGACCAGCAATCTACAGTTAATAACTTTACGTATGACACCAGTAATAACATTTTAAAATTTATAACGTAATACAATCTCCGCGTTAATGCTTGCCTTGTGGAATTTTAATTGTTAAAGTTTTTTTTTTCTGTAGCAGTGCCAAATCGTTTCTTTGGCGTCTAACTGACTTCACGTACGCATTCCTTGGCTATCTCTTTTAAATGTTCTGATGTTCTCCAGCTTGTTTGTTTATTTGCTTTTATTACAAAAGTGTGAAAATTAAAAAAAAAAAAAAAATGAAATTTCCCAGGTGGAGGTCGAACGACGGCATTAAGAAAATGCATGCGTAACGTAATAGCTATTGTTTCATGTTTTAATTTTTAGCTTTGCAGCAAACATGTCTGCACGGCTCAGGCATTAACGTCAAAAGAAAAAGTAAACCGTAAAAGATTTGGTTTCGATTCTTGGTGGTGGCGCACGAGTCATGTTTTTTTTTTTTTTTTTAAATCGTTACTATATATTGAGTCCAATACAATATAATAATAAATACGAAATCTGCATTAATTAAGATGTCATATTTAAGCGTATTTTACGACCGGGCAATGCCGAGCGGCCGTATAGTATAGTATATATATATATATATATATATATATATATATATATATATATATATATATATATATATATATATATATATATTCATTAAACATATATATTTACATTAAACAAATTCTAAACGATAAACGTTCATTGGACTATATCTGTTTTCGTACTATGTGTACAATAAACCTTATTGTGTTACATAACCGATTATTGATTAATTATTCTACCTCGGATTTATTTTTGATTATATCGAAATCCACACACTATATATATATATATATATATATATATATATATATATATATATATATATATATATATATATATATAAACCTGATAAATTCTCAAGGGAATGAAATGCGGAATATTCTGTTTAGCTTAATTGCCATATATATTTTTATAACTTATATATATATATATATATACATACATATATATACATATGTATATATGTATATACATTTATATATCCCTTGTGCAGTCGTTTTGTTTAACATTAGTTCAGTTGGATTCACAACATTTAGGTGCAGTTTTAATTTGGGTGCAGTGACGTCTGTTGACCTTGTCAAGATAGCACATGTGAAAATATGGGCATTAAACAAATTCTAGACGATAATGAGGATTGAATGTCACGGCCTCTTACCAAATAAAGCAACAGGAAATTGTACTCAGCTTTGCTTCCAAGACGTCCTGTCATAGTGAATACAAAACACTTTTAACAATTGCCAAACGTCTGTCAACTAAAAGTTTCCATTGTTAAATAGTCTAATTTTCATTTTTGAAATTTCTTAGAACTCTTAGTGTAATGTCTAGATATTATGGATATTCTGGTGCAATGGAGTTAATATATTTTGACGTTATGTTTAGATGTTTTTATCATTATTTTTTTAATATATATAGTCTCGAGCCTAAGTCTTTCAGAGCTGTCGGCTTTCATGGTTTGTGTGAGCTACGATAATTATATATCGTCTCACATTCATAAAACATGTCTAATATTAATATATATGATGAAAATTATTCATTGATGGATTTTTGTCGATTATGTTGTTATGATAAGGTACAGCGAACTAAGCATTATCGTATCCAATATTAAGACTAAATACTGTCGTAAGTATTAAGACTAAGTATTATCGAAAATGTTACAAGAAAATGCTATAAAATTATGTCTTGAGATTTTTTTTCTTTTTGGAAGGAGATATTTAGCAATTCTATCCAAAGGGTAAAAAAAAAAATCCTTTCTGGTTGAATTTTTATATCAGTTTGCGTTTAACGATATATCAAAATATTAACACCATAAATAAATTCCTCACCTTGTAAAACCCTAAAAACTGAAATGCACCATCCTTTATCTTATCAACTTCAAAAGTTTAACATATTCAATATGGCGGCAGTCTTCCCTTTGATTCCAAAAATTATCAAATGTTCGTATGTTGTCATATTTTTGATATGTGGTTCAGTGAACCAAATACTACGAGGATAGTTCCAAAACTAAAAGCCTCCTAGTATTTTTAACTCAAAAAGTTGAAGACCTACAAAGAGGGAAGTGATATCATTAAAACGAGCGACCTCCAGAATTGCCAGTCTCTTCTGATACCTCGATCGTACAAGTCCGAAGCGCGTTTTACCACTCACATCTCTGTTGCCATTCTGAAATCAACAAACCCATCTCCTAATTGTGCTGACATCAACTGCATCGGCTTTATAAACGTTCAACAAGCGTTGATGAATGTTCCTATTTACAATGCCTCCCCACGGGAACAGAGTTAGACACCAGGGTCGTTTTTTAATGTGGAGAAAAGGAACAAAAATAAAAATTGTCTCAGTCGTGAAGGATTTTTCCTCCACTGACAGAGAACAAGAAATTGAAGTGTAGCATCTGAAGAACAGATACTACACTTTGATCTTGACCCAAAATGTTAATCGGTTCAATTTTTTCTGCATGGAGGAATTCAATGACGCATGTCTACTTGTGACGAACATCCATGATAGCGATTGCTTTCTTAGAGTGTCACACCGTGAATATCTGCAACAGAGCAATGTAATTTTCAGATAATGAATGCATAAATTCAATCATCATAATCATGCAATTTGTAATCACGTCTATACAATTCGGGCGGAATGAAAAACAGGAGGCATTACTTTTGGAACGCCCTTCGATAAGAAAATGCAGTGAAACAAATTATTACAATTTGTGTGTGTGTGTGTGTGTGTGTGTGTGTGTGTGTGTGTGGTGTTTATGACCAGATTTATCCGATGTTGCATCCCTCTACCTGTTCTACAAGTACTTTAATGGTGAATGCTCTGACGAAGTACAAGCACTTATACTCCCTCGACGTGAACACCCCTGACAAACCCGACAATCAGCTAAATTCCACCCCTTCACAGTAGAGATACCTAGGTGTAAGAAAGCCTTCTACTTTAACAGTTTCTTCTCCACAACTGCTATACTTTGGAATTAGCTTCTGGGATTCTGCTTTCCCAACTGTACTGACATGCAGAAGTTTAAGTGTAATGTGAACAGGCATCTTGACACTCAACTCCCTTCATAACATCCCTGCAACTTATGTCCCCGATAGTAGGCCCCTACTTCAAAGTGGCACTGTGCCTTGTTTAGGGTGAAAATTTGAATTAAAAAAAAAATAACTAAAAAAAATATGAATAAATTAAGATGGATTATTATTTTATTCATCAAACGTCTTTAAAATAATAAAGTCGATCGTTTAACTGTACATTTTTATTAGAACTTGTAATAATAATCAAATAGGGAAGATCTCTTAATTAGTTTTCTGCATATTATTATTATTACGTCATATAGTTACCACTCATCAAAGCTCAGAAGCCACTCAAGGATAAAGGTTAATGAGTATCATAATCGAAGTTTGATAATTTATTTTAGAAGACGGCTTTTCAAAAAACCTGTTCACTTTGAACTTGAAAACGACCATGTCATAGTCATCCGGGAAGCAACTCCGTGATATTGTGTTTTACAGACGAGCAGTTCAATGTAAGAAACTCTGTTTATGGAATTTTCGCTTAGATTTAGGCACAGATAGAGAATAACGGAAATTGCTGATAGTTATTGTAGCTAGTCGGATGTTTGCCGTGAAAGACTTACCGGAGAGAACCGTAGAGTGAATCTCAATCGAGCACATGCCATGAAAATAACAACAGAGCAGAGAGAGGCTCGCAACATCTCTTATATGAGAAAGAGGCAGCATAAAGGAGAAAATGACATCACCCATTAAATTTCAAAGTCAGTTTTGTATCTTGTCGAGGCAGAAAAGGATGCTCTGAGCAGCTTCTCCCCAGATGTGGTAACAGTTCTCCATCTTATGATACAAGTACAGGATTGCATGGACAGTGAGATATCTACTGGAGCAGTAGAATGATTCAATAATTTCCCCGGTGATCTTGGCAGCGGATTTGATGTATATTCCCCATTTCAGATCAGAAATGTAAGTCAGTCCCAGAAGCATGGGGCTTCTTCAAGGCGCGAGCCATTCATTTCAATTGAAACCAGTTAGGGATCAGAGTGTCGATGATGGAAATAGAGAAGCTTGCATTTAGAAGCATTAATATTAACTAACCCTAACCCTAACCCTTTACCACGTGCGCAAGGTCAAAAGAGAGAGATTGAAAAGTACTTGATCATTACCAGCTTTTGAAGTGCTGCCATAAATGGTCGTGTCGTCTGCATAGATATGCACGAATGATCTAAGAATGTGATTTGGGAGATCATTAATGGAGATCAGGAAGACAGTTGAGCCCGCCAGCATTGATACGATGAGCTTCTGATTTCTGCCCACTGACGAGTATTTATTATAAGCCTATCAGAAAGAAAGGATTTAATAATTGTAAGGACATTTTCAGCTATTCTGTTGTTGGAAATTTTGTGAATAGACATTTATGCCATACAACATCAAAAGACTTTCATATGTCAAGAGTAATTGCTTTAGAAACAAATCCCTCGTCAAGAGATTTTCTAATCTTGCGTGATATTACAGTTAGCACATTAGCAATAGATCTAGCAGAACGGCAACCATATTGCATGTCACTGAGTAAGTTATTTTTACTGAGGTGGTTGACTACTTCTCTATCACAGATTCCAGCAACTTATTCATGACGCACAGGAGACTGATTGGTCTATACTGAGAGACAGAAGACTGCATTCAAGAATTTTTAAATACGGGACAGACTGAATAAGTTTTCCAAGGTGTTGAGAAGCATTTCTCCTTAAGGCAACGTTTAAACAGCTTTGTAAGTAGAGGAGCTAGTTCAGGTTGGATCACGGCAAAATCATGATTACTTTATTATATAGATAATTTGCATTAGAAAAATAGTGTTAACGTTATACTTGTTTTGAAATGGCAAACATAGAAAGGTCTCTAATAAGAACAGTAACGAAAAAGACAAATGAGATTCATTGGCCATGTCAACAGAAAATGCGGAATACAACAGATTAGCTTGACAGGAAAGATAATGAGTAGAAGAAGCAGAGGACGACAGCGAGAAACATATGTTGACAGTCTGAATACCTGGACAACATCAAAAATGATGAGCAACAATGAATTCCCAGAGAGAGAGAGAGAGAGAGAGAGAGAGAGAGAGAGAGAGAGAGAGAGAGAGAGAGAGAGTTAGAGAGAGAGAGAGAGAAAGAAAGAAAGAGAGAGAGAGAGAAAGGGATAGATAAATAGAGTGAGTGAGAGAGAGAGAGAGAGAGAGAGAGAGAGAGAGAGAGAGAGAGAGAGAGAGAGACATAGCCATCGATGCCTGTACCAGGCAGGACACCACTTGATGATGACACTTATTTATGAAGTGTTCGTATATTTTCCTATTGGAACTGTAGATGTAGTCAAAAAATCATTATTACTTTTATTATGTAGATGTAGAGTATGCCTTTTCGCATTCAGAAACATTTTTTTCTGGATGTTCTAAAATTATTTTTTGTTGCATTTTACATCAGCAGAAATACTAAGAAATCAAGGGACCTCCTTCTTGGAACTAAAACTTGATCTCTATATGAGATACACAGATATTCGAATATTCCATTAAATACTCCTTTATTACCCAAAGGTTGAGTTAGTAAAGAAGTTATGGATATTAATTTTCCTCTCATTTATTGACCAGTTGACTACGTTGTAGTATCTTTATCCTGCCCCCCCCCAATCAATAGGGCTTAGACCATTTCTGCAATGATCCGGCCCCCATTGATTTTGCTGTGGGAGTAAAGTTCTGTCCACCTTTCCAGGCCTTGCCTTCTCTCTTTGAGAAAGGGTTAGTTTATTGCTAGTCGCCTGATAGTCCTCACGGAGGAATGTCAACGGGGCTGCTCAGGCAACTTTTG
>NC_136493.1:97441797-97456797 GCF_053919585.1 Euprymna scolopes
AGCGTGCAACAAAAAGTTGAGTAGACATTTCTATTTCGACTGTCGCCGTGCAAGTTTGCGTGTATGTAAATTCTATAGGAATTTTAGATGTGTGTATATTAGTCTGGCTATTATATGTTGGCAGAGAGGGAGTGTGTAAATGAACTTGTGTGTACATGTAAGATAATGTTTTTCTTTTAATTTTGTGGGCGCTTACTATGATTACGCGGAGGTCATAGAAAGCAACTGATTTTAGTGAATCCCATTTCCACTCAATACAAAAAGAGAAAGAAGTGGAAAATAATCCCCAGCTTAACCAAACTGATAAAAAAATTAAAAAAAAAGAGGAAAAGTACACATTTAAAAATCCAACTTAATTTACATACACGCAAACTGGTACGGTGACACTTTGAAATAGAAATGTCTCCTCAACTTTTTGTTACACGCTAAACAACTCTTTAACTCGAAACGCTCCTTAGACTTCTTGAACTCTCATTCATTGCGAACTCTTTTTTTGTCTTAACAAGTTGTCATAAAAAATTAATATTTCTGTATTGCTTTTTATGCTTCCCCTTCTCAATTTTCCTTGTACACAACACTTTCTGAAATTCGGTTTAGAAAATAGAATAAATTTAACGTGAACAGATATATCGCTGCTCAACTCCCCACATTCCTCCATTAAACGCAGTTTAAAATAGTAGTTCCTTACGTCCAAGTGGCAATATGCATTGTTTGGTTAAAAAAAACGAAAAAAAAAAAATCAAAACAAAAACAAAACTAAATATAAGTAAGTAAAATTCATTGAGGTTTTGTGTTCAATAAGTCTTTTTATTTTCTATATTTGTGCTGATTCTCTGTTTCGCTATTTGTTTTATCATCGTTATTTTTTTTAATTTAATCTAGTTCCTTTAATGTAAGATTATCTTTTTCTTATAAGACATATGTTATGACATATGGTAACGAAACATAGACACTTAATAAAGAAACCAGAAAGGGGTTTCTCTT
The DNA here is from genome assembly GCF_053919585.1 of Euprymna scolopes. Taxonomy (NCBI): domain Eukaryota; kingdom Metazoa; phylum Mollusca; class Cephalopoda; order Sepiida; family Sepiolidae; genus Euprymna; species Euprymna scolopes. Next base: position 97,442,782 of record NC_136493.1, read on the forward strand.
CCAGAAGTAAGAAAAAACAAAAAAACAAAAAAAAAAACCCGATGATGATGATGATGATGATGATGATGATGATGATGATGATGATGATTTATGTGAAATAGTTTATGAGCCATGCTCAGGATATAATGTTCTCATAGTTCAGTGTTATAGTGAAAATAAATAAGGGAATCAATCTGGTCTTTTTGAAAAAATAGTCTGTTCCGTTCCGTCAGCAATTCCCTTACGGATTAAGACAACTCAGCAACAGTCTTTAACCATATCTACCCCCGAAAGAAAGAGACGAATGGCAATGAAATCTTCACTCTTTCGAAAGAAGGAGGAGGAGGAGGAGGAGGAGAAGGAGGAAGTAATGCCTTGGAGAATGGCCATTGATAAATTTCGAATTATTTATTCGCCGAAAGAATATGATGATACAATTTTAAGAAATTAGACTCATGGCCTACTAAAGTACGGATAGTGTGTGTTGCAGGGGGTCCGCGACAATTCCCTGTTTATCATACACTTAACTAGACTCGTTAGTTGTCACCACGATACCACATTTACTCTACGAATGCCATCCCGCTTAAAATATGCCCAATAGTTTGAATTATATCTAATTTATAAAATTCACTACGTCTGTTTGCCAGTCTCAAATTTTTCAAAGTGCATCTCCTCCGAGACGCAAGGCCGCAGATTGCATTTTTTGTGGACCGTTGTCAACACACACACACACACACACACACACACACACACACACACACACACACACACACACACACACACAGAGATATATATATATATATATTATATATATATATATATATATGGACTAAGCTTCCTTGCATACATTTTGACTCTAGCTCAAATGTAATGTAATAGTCACCAAATCAGTCCTTAAAATACCGCAGTAATCAGTTCTATAACGGCTTGTCCTTTTTTACAGAGAAAATAAATAACATTTTCTTTGCAGAGAATGTGCATTCCTTAATTCGAAGACAAATAATGATGCTATTATGCTGAAAACTACCCCATAGCGTCTTTTTTTTAAACATACACACAATTTGAATTGTTTTGACATTATTCTTAATAGTCACAGTTCATTGTTGGCATAAGAAATAGTAACAAGAAAAAAAAAACAAAAAAAACAAAAAAACTTGATACTCCGGAAATGTGCAAACACGAATATTCGAGATTACAGTTTGTGTGGCCTAAATCGGAGTCAGTCATAAAGAATCCACGCAAGAGCTTCTTTTCTTTTTCTAAATGACTTCATAGTTTTAGATGAAGATAAGGTAGCAATAATAGCAATCAAGCAATGTATCTTGATAAGCAATTTAATTTATACTTAATTTAATTTATATAAATGTTTTAAAAATGTGGAACAGGCAGACAGATTGACAAAATTAAATTATATATCATAATAGGAACTTTGTGTGTGGGAGAAGGAAGAGAGAGAGAAACAGAAAGTGAGAAAGAGATCGAGAGAGATCGAGAGAGATCGAGAGAGAGAGAGAGAGAGAGAGAGAGAGAGAGAGAGCGTTCGCTATGGTTTTATAATTTTGATTATGTATAAAAAGCCTAATTTAATAAAAATGTAAATTTTAAAAACAAATCTTTGGAATGTAGGTTTTTGTTTCCGTAACCTTTTAGAGTGTAGTATTGGTAACCTTAAGTCGGAAGAGTTTAAAATATCTCCTTAAAAAAAGTTTCTTTTTTTAAAGATTTTTAAGTGGTCTTAAATTTTTGATCAGCAGTATATATATATATATATATATATATATATATATATATATATATATATATGACTACTCATTTAATCACATAAATTAATATACGAAAGTATATACGAAAGTATAAATTTATGCGTAAACTTATTTACTTCAATACGTAGGTAGAGCTAGGTAGTAACTTATAAAATATATATGGCAATTAAGCTACACAGAATATTCCACGTTTCATCCACGCTAGGATTCATCAAGCTTATGCGAGGATGTTTTGGTTGTCTCGCGTTTTTATATACGCACCTTCTATTGAGTTTTTAGTTAGCCCATCAGCTTTCTAGTTTCAACCACACCCTTCCCAATCAGCCAATGAGCAGGCACTTATAGGACAAAGGCCCAGTTGACCTCCAGTTCACCCGTTCTTTTGCGTGTGCTGTTTTGGTGGGGAGCGTAGATATCTAGTGTCCTGACCTATTTTAAACCTATGTTAAATGTTTTTTTCATACTAATAACGAACAAAATAAATGCAACTGCAGAACCCGCACACATTACCCACTTCAAAATAAATGTCTAACCAAAAGCATAGTTTACCAGGCCACAATATTTGCGACAGAACACCCGAATAACAAGAAATATTACGTAGGTATGACTTCCTTAGATTTCAAAACCCGATATAATGACCACAGAAGTACATTCAAAAATAAAAAAGCACCAAATGAAAACAACTCTAGCAAACAAATACTGGGAACTCAAAGAAAGCGGACGTTCGCCGGTAGTCGAATGGAAAATAGTAAGACAAGCAAACACATGTAGAAACTTACACGATTCGTGTAGATTATGCCTTCATGAAAAATTTGCTATCCTATTCTTTAAAGAAACCCAACATCTATTAAACTGTAGAAGAGAAAAAGCGAACAGCCGTGTTCACAGGATACACTTTACTCTAGGATAACGATATAAAATAATTTTAAAACAAACAATAACAATAGAAAATAAACAATTAAAAGAAGGAGCCATATACATAAATTATCATATATATATATATATATATATATATATATATATATATATATATATATATGGGTAGTTATTTTTGTGTATATCTGTTAGAAGCGTTGAGTGAAATTTGAAGAATAAAACATGTATAAATACATTTGAAGCTAAAACTGTAACGCGAAATTTTTTATAAAATAAACAGGTGTTTATTTTTAAAGAAATATATTCGGCGCGTTGCAGTTTTGGCTTCAAATATATTTATACCTGTTTTATCCTTATATATATATATATATATATATATATATATATATATATATATATATATATATATATATATATATAAAGGGTAAAACTAGTAATTACTAAAAACCTGAAGAGAGTGCTCAATACTATTGCAGAGCAAATATGTGTTTTATTTTTTATTACCGTTTTATCTGTTTGGTTACATATGTTTCGGATGTTTGACCATGTTTACGATCCAACAGCCTAAAAAACAACTCATTGTAAACTGACATGAAAAAGTCGACCTATAGCGACTACGAAAATTTTAAATGGAACCCTGTACTTGTCAAAAACATGACGTCTACACTAACCCTTTCCCCTCTCTCTCCCTCTCTCTCCCTCTCTTTCCCTCTCTCTCTCCCTCTCTCTCTCTTTCTCATCTACTTAATATACCTTGCTGAACAAGCAAAAAGCGGTCAAAATCTAAAACCTAAAAATTGAAATTCCTCCCCCTCCTCTACTTACCTCCTCTCTTTTTTCTTTATCATCCTCTCTCTACCTCCACCTCCCTATATCCATATATCTCCATCCACGCCATATCTGAATCTGCTACTCCCACACACGCATTACAATCTAATGCATTTTAACCTTCAAAACTGAAATATTGCTAATACCCGTCTTCCTCCCACTTATTATCTCCTACCACAACCCCCTTTTCTCGTATTTCTTCTAAAACACTTCTTCCTAATACTAACAACCATTTCTGTAAGGTCTGACGAGGCTGTTGGATTGTAAACATGGTTCAACATCCGAAACATATGTAACCAAACAGATAAAATGGTAATAAAAATAAAACCTATATATATATATATATTTATATATATATATATATATATATATATAAAGAGAGAGAGAGAGAAAGAGAGAGAGGGCATGTTTTGAAAATATATGACAATTAAGCTAAACAGAATTTCCGGTTTTTCATTTTCGTGAGGATTCATCAGTCTATTGCATGGAATCGATGATGTGTTTTTATATATTACCGCGTTATCGAATTTACTAGTCAGCCAATCAGATTATTTGTTATTCACACACCCATTTATCACAACCAATGGGAATGCGTTTATCAAGATGAGGGTTCGATGAATCGCTTTGCGATAACATTCTGTGTAGCTTAATTGTCGTATATATCTTTCAATACTTACTACCTAGCTCTACTTACGTGTTGAGCACTATCGAAATAAATGCTGAATATATATATATATATATATATATATATATATATGAATATATATTTGTATATCTATATCTATGTGCACATGAGTGTGTATGCGTGCATCTGGGTGTTAGTATCTATATATATATGTGTATATCTATGTGTATGCATGGGTGAACGTGTTTATACAGGTATAGCTATATCTGAGTTTATATGCATGTATGTGTTTGTATGTATATATATGCCTATATCCACAATACATTTGCCACTGAAAATAAAGTTAAGCATAACTACTACCCAAAGCACCATGTTATGAGCCAACCCCATATATATATATGAACTTAACGGAACTACAAGAACCCTGGCTCATTATATCTTAACCACCACTTTTATAATCTTTAACCTTTAAACCTTTATACCCCCCCTTTTTAGATCTCTCAATCTATTAATTTATTCTATCTCCATTCCTATCTTCATCGTTACTTTTATCTAGATCCCTATAATTTTTTTCTAGACACTATAACTTAATCCCTATCCAATATGCAAAGCAAATCAATATAGACCCCTAAATATAAAACCAACATGTATTTTTGAGCATATCTTATAATGCGTCTACCTAACCTCGCATTATTAACTACACCCGTGTATTTATTTATTTATCCTAACTTTACTTTATTTACTTAGTATAAATATACACATGTCTATGCATGTATATATGTCTATATATGTATGTATATTTATATTTTTATGAATATGTATATTTATATAATTGTATATACGTGTATATGGGTACATGTGTGTGTATGTATGCATGCATGTATGTATGTATATATATGTACATCTACTTCTTACTGGAGATCTATATCTATATATATATATACTTTGCTATTCTTGCTATTATTACTGACATAAAGCCTCATCTTATATTAGTAATCAATAGAAAATAAACGGAATTATAATAACATTTGCCGCCAAGCTCCCAATTAAGCCCGTACCACCGGAAGTAGAAAAAAGAAAACCACGTGTAACAGATCAAATAAAACTGGCCACCAACCATTACGAAATTCGAGTGATTACTGCATTACCAGGCAATTGTATTCAATCTAAAAATGCAGATAAATCCCACTTGAAATTTATATATATGTTGTTGATAAAAAAAATGAATGCCGACTGTATTAACTGGAAATATTTTTTTTTTAACTCACTGATGAAGCCCAAGTTTGTGCAAATTATAATTTGATGAACGGTTATATTCTTATATGGAAACGCTGGCGGCTGAAACAATTTTACGCAATGTTGTGATCAATAAAAGAAAAACTTTTCTTAAAATGAGTAAATACTTGTACCTATTAACGTGATATCTTGAAAGAAAAATAATTATAGCTCTATTATTGTACTATCGAGCTAATTAAATGAAAACTTTGTTATTCATTCATATGTAATCATTGTTCTAAGTAGTTAAATCATATATATATATATATATATATATATATATATAATTTAAAGGAGATTAGAACAATATTCTAAAGAGCAGAGTGTATTTTAATGTAATAGTAAAATTACTAATTTAATTAAAATACAGGGAAAGGAAAAGTGCTCGTTGTAATTTCGATATATAATAAGCTCGATAGGTAAATATCCTAGAGCTAATTTAATATTCAGTAATGTGATTGATAATTTAAAATTCAAATTAGAATTAAATTAAAAATCCGTTTCATAAGAAGGAACAACAACAAAATCAATACTTTGTACGATCGTTTCGGAAAACAATGTTTTTATTGCGATAGACATTAAGCCACGGACAATAATTTTTACATATAATGTTTTTAACAAACAAAGTTTTATTTAGGTTTATTTATGGTGTCTTTTACATATATCAAAAACCCTTCCCAATACTTTGCTGATGAGGAAACTTTGTTTGTTAAAAACACTATATGTAAAAATTATTGTCCGTGGCTTAATGTCTACCGCAATAAAAACATTGTTTTCCGACGATCGTACAAATTATTGATTTTGTTGTTGTTCCTTCTTATGAAACGGATTTTTAATTTAATTCTAATTTGAATTTTAAATTATCAATCACATTACTGAAATATATATATATATATATATATATATAATCACATATATATCACATATACATTATATAGCATATATATATATCACATATATATCACATATATATATATATATCACATATATATATCACATATATATATCACATATATATATGATATATATATATATATATATATATATATATATATATATATATATATATATATATATATATATATATATCACAAAACCGTTGGCCTTGATGGAGGGGATACTAAAACTTGTTGCTATGGTTTCAAATTATTTGAAATAACAGCAAGCGAAGACTTAATTCCAAATATTTCTAATATGTTATATCTCTCCTCTTTTGGAAATAAGGTACGATTATCTCCAGTGTCAAATAATCCTTATACACTTTGAAATTTACTTTATGTATGAAAACCAAAGAGGGGAGATATAACATATGGCAAATATTTGGAATCAAGTCTCCCCTTGCTGTTATTTAAGATCATTTGAAACCATAGCAGCAAGTTTAAGTCCCCCATCTCTCAGGATCAGAGGTTTTGGGGAAATATAAGATATTTTGTAATTCATATGCAAAACTAGGAAAACAAATGACAAATGATTGAAACATTTTATGGCCGTAAAGAAGTGCCAAAAATAGTCTCTGGTTGATGGATGACCTCCTTAATGTGTGAACTTAAGGACAAATGTCACACAGCCGACTGCACAAGTCAGGTCATTACCTTTCCAACGAGCTTTCATTTGTTAAATTCTCAACAATAATTGCTGAGATTTGGAACTAAATATATCTAAATTTTCAAGTCTTTAGGCCTCAAATATGAGGAGGGGTTTGGTAGAGTCTGCAAAGGTCAACTCTTTCAACTTTGACCTCTTAGCAGCTAAATTTTCGCCAAAAAAACTTATTAAAAAGCTTGCTGCATGTCTGAATACCCTTTATGTAAAATTTCACATGTTTAGACCCAGAATTGACTGAATAGTTTGCCAGAGACTGCGAAGGTCAAATCTTTTTAACGTTGACCTCTTAGCAGCTAAATTTTCGGCCGAAAACCGATTAAAAAACTTGCCCTATCTCTGAATACACTTTATGTAAAGTTTCAAATATTTAGACAATTGGCTGAGTAATTTGGTAGAGATCGCAAAGGTCAAATTTTTAAAAACTTTGACCCCAAATTTGACCCCTTAACATTTATTATTTTGGGCTCAAATCAAATTAAAAAGTCTGATCCATATCCTAGTAACCTACATTTAAAATTTCAAGTGTTTAGACCAAAAATTGATGAAGGAGTTTGGTAGAGTTTTAAAGTTTAAATGGTTGAGCTTTGACCCCCTTAACAGCCAAATTTCTGGTTGAAAACCGATTAAAAAGATTTTCTCAAATCTCAATACCATTATGTCAAATGTCGAGTCTATAGACTGAAAATTGACAGAATTGTTTGATAGGGAAATGTACACATCCATACACACAGACAGACAATTTCACTTCATATATATATATATATATATATATATATATATATATATATATAGTGAGAGAGAGAGAGAGAGAGAGAGAGAAAGAGAGAGAGAGAGAAAGAGAAGGGAGAGAAGGAAGAGAGAAGGAGAGAGAGGGTGGGGGGGATTGATAGATAGTGAGAGACTGTTGTAGGACACATTCACTAATGTAAAATTAATATCCAAACTATATAAACTTATTTTAGTGATATATTTTTGTTTTGTTTTGTTTAGTGAAAGGTTTTGGCTATACATAACTAGCACATCGACTAATAAAATCGGCGCTTTAAACATATTTTTTTAAAAATTGCAGAAAAATCTTTATGATGCAAGTACTCGTCATGGAACGAAAATGTCATATTCCAAAAATCACGTAAATTTATCAAGTATTTATTTTTAATATGGGAAATTCTATATTTTTATTACCATTTTTGCCGATTTTAATAGGAAATTGTAGTCATTACAATGTTGATTTTGATCTCGATAGCTCGAATTAAGTTGTCTCTTCCTTATTTATAGAATATTTCGAAGTAACACATAACGTCTTGGTTCGTTATAAAATTTGATTTTCTTAGTTAAAAAAACAAAACAAAACTATTTGATCAATTTACGTGATTTTTTGGAATATGACATCGTCGTTCCATAACAGGCATATACGTCATAAAATTATTTTAAAATATTTTTCTCTTTTTGTTTTCAAAATAGGTTTAATTTCAAACAAGCACGTTAAAATCAATAAAAATATCGTGTATATTTTAAGTTCAAAATAATCACTGCCAAATTCTCTTTCAGATTTAAATTCCTGTTGGCATTTTCTTTATCTATTCATTTATTTATTATTTATTTTTATGAAAAAGAATATTATATTCTTTTATTATCCTTTGGTTTAGTGTGTCGCATGAAGTGTTGTGTAGAGATCTGATGATACCCTGGTAGTGCCCGAGCTCACCTCCTAGATTGCATAACGCAACGATTCAAGTATAAGTCCTAGTAATGAAAATAGTATAAGTTAGGAAGATAGTTTGAGTATGATTAGATCCATCCCCCAAATTCGGACACCTGCGGCCACCGCCTTATAATCCCCCCCCCTTCGGCACACCTCTGGCCACTTGTAATCGTGCAACGCGCCACTGTTGACTTATATGTCATAGGTTCGCCATTAATGAACACCTCTCTAAAGATTTAACGCGTTTTTTTCTAATAACCTGAGCATTTATTGCGTAATCAATGCCATGATCTAGAGATTGTTTTTCTTTGCACAAAAATTTAATAGCAATAATTATAGAGAGTGATGAAGAAATTGTCAGGAAATATTAGTCCCAGGGATCGTTTTACAAACAAACTTACGTAGTAAAACCGACCGAACTCCCGCGGGAAAACTTCGATTATTAAAAAATATATATATATATAATCTGAAGAAGTCATTTATTCCTCTCCCATGGCGAGATGATGCGACAAATGTGTCGGAAAAAAAAAAAAAAAATGAATATCTATCTATCTATCTATCTATCTATCTATCTCTTGTGTTGGAACGATTAATCAGAATCGGAATCGGGAACCAGAAAAATCGGAGCTTTTGGGGTATCGGAATCGGTATCCGAATCGGGAAAATGTGAGCCTTTTTTCCGATGCCAAAACCGATTCCTTTAATTATCTATTTTATTTAATTTTGTTTTTATAAAACATCTTCCACTGCTTGTAGTAATAATAAAATATTAAATATTTATTGATTTAAACTTCCAGTAAGACTAAAAATCTTTAGATCATTCCCTTACAAGTGTTTTTACGTTTGAGAAAATACATGCGCATTTAACATGTGTTTTTACTGTAATCGGGACAAAATAACAATTTTCTAGTAAAATATTTAGAGATTTATAAAGAATCGGAATCGGTAATTGTATCGGGATCGGGAATTTAGTACGGAATCGGTAATTGCATCGGAATCGGGAAAATTGTTGGAATCGTCCCATCACTAATATATACGAGTGACCGCCGATGATATATATATATATATATATATATATATATATATATATATATATATATATATATATATATATTAGAAAGTGAAAAAGAAGTCGTCAGGAAATATCAGTCTCAAGGGACCATTCTACGACAAACTTACGTAGCAGACCAAACTCCCGCCAAAAAACTTTGATAAAAAAACAAAAATAATAATCATAATAATTATTTAGTTCTCTCCCACTGCAAGAACTGTGATACCAGGGTCGGAAATTGGCATTGAGAAGTCAGCGCCTCCGAGGAGGGACATTCTGATCTGCAAAACGTGTCTGGGCAGCCCCGTCGGTATCCCCCGGTGAGAGCGCCTCAGGCGATTAGTAGATTACAATCATTACAGGAATTGTCTAATCTTTGTTGATTTGGGGACCTAGGATAAAATCCCTAGTCGGGAAAAAATAACAATAATAATAGCTTAAAGAGTTTTTTTTTCAGACAAAATATAAAATATATATATATATAAAATATATAAAAAATATATTAAAAAAATCTTGGCGTGTTTGATGGTGGTGGCTGTGAAGGTTCTTATACGTCCGTTAAATATGTTGATCTGGCATTGGGGTCGTTCTTTTTGAAGCACACATTTGCAGGAAGAATCTCGAAATAGAATTGTTAGCGTTATTTAACATAGGTCTTCAAGGCAAAAGATGACGATTAAAAAAAAAAAAAACGAAAACGGAAAACACACTTTTAAGTGCTATTACGAAGCATGGATGAAGAGGGGGGGGGGGAGAGGGAAAGAGAGTAGGATGAGGGAAGGGGCGTGGCGTGCCGGAGGCAGTTGGAATTGAGGGTCAGGCAAGAGAACTGTAGCATTACCGGAGCGGATAAATACAACGACTTTCAAGGGAGATTAAAAGAAGAAGTAGAAGAAAAAAAAAAAAAAAAAAAAAAAAAAAAAAAAAAAAAAAAAAGGATAAAAAAAAAAACTGTAAGTAAAAACTTTCTTTTAATTTTTTTTTTTTTAATATAAAAACGACTTGTTCCATATTATTGTAGTTAAGCAATTAAATTGAAATACATTATAGATTATTCGGTGCTTCTTAAGAATGCTTCTTATATTAATTAAATAAATAAATAAGTCGGTGGACCAAAATTCTCTATAATGTACATACTCATGGTTAACAGAAAATATAGTGCAAAAAAAAAATCATGTAAATTGATCAAGTATTTTATTTTAAAATAAGAAAAACAAATTTTGTGGCTAAACGAACAGCGACGATCTCACGAAGCTATATTGAAAACAGACTGAACACAAGGAAGAACTCCAAAGAATTCAAACTTGCGAGACTTTAGAAAGCCATTCTTAATATGGAGGCAATTAAAAAACAAAAAAACAAAACAAAAAAAGAACTCAAATTCGCTTTAAAAATGATTTTCTTTATACGATATTTTCGTTTCATTCTGAACAAGAACCTAGTTTTCTTTTAAACTACCCGTGCATGCAACCATTTCTTCCTTTTTTATTTATTTTTAGTTTTTTTTGTTGTTTTGGATTTTTTGGATTTTTTTTTTATGGAGTATCATTGCGTCATTAAATTGAATGGGCTTTTTAAAACTTATGTCATTAAAAAACAATTTGCAACGTTATATTTGAATGTGCATTTTCACAGACAGATGATATGCATCAACAGTTGAAAAAAAAAGTACTATTCACAGTTGAACAAAAATTCAGGTAAATAAATAAATAAATATAAAAAAATGATAAAAAAAAAATTATTGAATTATTTATCATTCATTTGTTTTTTATTTATCTGCTCATAACGCCTGTACATTTCTGCATTGAAAGCCTTCAAAAATATCTCTTATTCTTTAGCAATGCTTCAAGCAAAAACCACGCCAGACTTCTTAGAGGATGTGCATTTTTATTTATTTATTTCGGGACTGTTATCTTCATCTTCATTATATTGTAATCGCTGTCTGTGGTCGGCAAAATAAAACAAAATCAAACGTAACTGTCAGCTTCTGAGCTTCACGGATGTTACGATTTTCACTGAAGTATCATAAAATCTTGATTCTCGTACTTATATTGATATTGCATTTTTGTGTTTACTCACCCCCTCCTCCCAAGAAAACCTTACCTCTGAATCGACAGAGGCTACTGTGATAGGTGTCAGATTTATAAGGGACAACCTAGGTGGGTAGTTTGGCAGCAAAATGTTTGTTCACATTACATTTAACTTTCTTGATTTTTTTTTTTAAGGGTGTTACAAAATTTAAATATTGCAATCATGAAGCGAAGACTTTTATTGTTCATGATTAAAAGTCGAACACGTTTAAAAACAAAAATGAAAAAAGAGAAAACGGAGAAAAGAGAAAAAATGTGGGGAGCTAGCGAGGGCGGAAGCAGTCAGCTGACTCCCTCCTTTTTTTTTTTTTTTTCATTTAAATGACAGTTTCTCGTCGTGTTCTTCAGACCACGTGACTTCTGAAGAATGCAACGCAAGAAGAAACTGCTGTATCTCAAACTAAGATTGCATTAAAAAAAAAAGAAGAAAAAACGCGTTTTACGTGTTTTACTTCTAATCATGAACAATAAAAGTCTTCCCTTCATGATTGCGATATCTAAATTTCTGCATGTTGGTACAATCGAGAAAACTGGAAGCAGTGAGGGAATTCCAATAGCAAAAGGCCCGAAGAAATAAGCTATTAGAGTATAAGTTCCTCTCCAGTGAAGAAGGGGTGGTGGTTTTGCTCTTGGTCAGGTGTCTCAATGTAATTATCTTCTTATAAAATTCTAAGTGTGTATATATATATATATATATATATATATATATATATATATATATATATAAGGAAAATTTTAACGACGTGCCCCCAGCGTATTATAAACACCCCCAACCACCCCTGTTAAGAACGGCTTTCGGAATAAACACACCAACCTCCCCATGTTAAGAACGGCTTTCAAGGTTGGGGGTGTTTATTCCGAAAGCCGTTCTTAACAGGGGGTGGTCGTGGTGTTCATAATACGCTGGGGCATGTCGTAAAAATTTATCAAAAAAAAAACAAAAAGAATAATAATAATAATAATAATAATAATAATAATAATAATAATAATAATAATAATAATAAATTAAATAAGTATAACAAAACGATAGAGGAACTCCACATAGAACTAAGAAAACTGAAACCGCAAAATTATAAGTTAACTATCCCCCTACTCCCTAAAAAATGTAGCGTAGTATTGGTTTCGGCTGGCACGACACCAAATAGTCGAGAGCGGTCAAGGGGGGGGGGTATTGCAAAGAGAAAGCACTAATCAGACTTCTACTGGATGGTTGCTTATTGCCACTCAAATTCAAGTGAAGGCCAATGGTCATTGCCAGCAAGTAGTCAATGGTAAACGACTGCTGCGATAACGCAAATTCATTTGCGATGCTTATCGAAGATGTAGAGTGCTGGAAATCTGGCGAGAATTATTGTCACACAGACCTCAAGGAACATCACTGTTATTGTCTGTGAGTAATCTCTGATGATGAACTGTGTGGGAACTTCCAGTGAATACAAACGCGCACGCGCGTGCGTGTGTACATGCGTACGTGCGTGAAAATTCGGAGCAGAAATGTACATCTCTAAAGGCATTCATTAAAACGGAGAACTGGCTAACTGTGCAGGGTGGGTTATCCCACAAAATGATGTCGTCATTTGTATAATGAAAACGTTTTTCCCCAGATTCTTGCATGAAATAAGATATACCAATGTATATGTTTCAACGCATATTAGAAGGAATATCGTTAAATTCCACGACTCGTCACAAGGGAAACAAACCCTCATTTTAAACAAGAAATTTGTTTTATCGGCAACATTCCTTCAGGACATTCAAGTGAGTATTTCTTGAAGTGTATATATATATATATATATATATATATATATATATATATATATATATATATATATATATATATATATATATATATATAGTAAGTTATAAAATATATATGGCGATTAAGCTACACAGAATATTCCTAGCGTGGATGAAACGCGGAATATTCTGTGTAGCTTAATCGCCATATATATTTTATAATTTACTACATAGCTCTACCTACGTATTGAGCACTGTTGAAGTAAATACTTAAAGTTTATTCATAAATTCATACTTTCGTATATTAATTTATGTGATTAAATGAAGTATATATATATATATATATATATATATATATATATATATATATATATATATATATATATATATAACCCTAAGCCTGTGCAAAAGTATAAATACAGATTAAGACCACACACACACAAATACACACACACACACACACACACACACACACACACACACACACA
>NC_136493.1:97461797-97511797 GCF_053919585.1 Euprymna scolopes
ATATATATATATATATATATATATATATATATATACATATATATATATATATCTGGGATTACCTCCCTTGCATTTTTTTAATATATATTTTTATATCTGGGATCACCTCCCTTGCATTTTTTTCCTAATCTGCTCTAGTGCGTGAAATTAAATATCTGTGCAAACACTCGTGGATTACATCTAGTCGTTTGTTTAATAATTTTTCTTTTGATATTAGTATCTTATCTCTTATTTAGTTAATTTTCTTTTCTATAATTTTAATCATTTATCTTATTTATTATCATTTCTTTAAATTTTATTATCGGGATCTTACCGGTAACTATGTAGAGGAATATCTGAACAGAAGGCGCGTTGTCACGGGAACACCGCCATATAATTTATATGATTTAAATAAATTTTGTTTATTTATATAATCTATGTATATAAAATTATTTGTTATATTCTTATTAGAGTTTTGTTTTATAAATTATTGTTATTTTATTGATTTCCTTTTTTACGTTTTCTTTTTTATATTTATTTTATACTCTTTTATTTCATTTTATTTTATTTTATTTTTTCTTAAATATTTTTATATTACTCACAGCGTTAGAATTGTTGGTATCAATTATCTTTAATATTACTGTATGTTATAATTGGTCTTGGCTTATATGCGATTTTGTTTTGATTTTATTTCTTTAAAATTTATTATGTATTTATTATTATTTATTTATTTATTATTAATTATATTCAATTTGTTTATTTTATATAGTTTATTAATATTGTTGCGTTGTTATCTCTAATAAGAGATTAGAAGAGATGACGTATATTATATATTTGTTGTATCATAAAGATGATCGTCTGTGATAGTCTAGTCAGAGTTAATGTCATGTGATTGTCTAGCTGTTCTTTCTATTAAATGATAAGTTCATATGCCGTTGTGTGTGTATGTGTGTGTGTGTGTGTGTGTGTGTGTGTGTGTGTGGTACATATATTTTTCAACATACCTTCTGCGTCCTGGATGTTGGTCCATCTTGAACATCTCGTGTCTTGGAGGGGAGTCGTACATGTTTTGGACAAATGTTCATTCACTCCAGCACGATGAATTTGTTTTATAGTTTTTATTTCACTTTCCAGACGTATCATAGAAGATGGAAAGTGAATCTCTGGCGTGCGTGGTACTCTTGGTCTCGTTTCTACACACGTCAGCCCCCCCCTCCAGTGAAGGAAAGGAGACGTCTAAAGCTGTCCGTCCTCTTCTAAGTCTAAACCAAATCTCCACTATTCAGCTAACCTGATCACGTGACTCACACGCAATCCGATCAGCTGATCCTGACTTCCGGTCAACGTGTCTCAATATAATTTACACCCCCTCTCTCTCTTTCTCTCTCTCTCTCTCTCATTCTCTCTCTCTCATTCTCTAACAATATGCTGATCTTTCTAATAATATTTCATTATTTAACTTTAATATTTTTCCTATATTGGATGTAATTTCTGATGTCATCTAATAAATATTATGGTGATGTGCCAATCGTACATACGTTATAATTTGTTCATCTATATATATATATATATATATATATATATATATATATAATATTTTATTGCATCTTTGTAAATTTACTATTCTATCATACATAAATTTGAAATTAGATGAGAAATAGTAATACAGCATAATAGCAGAGTAGGAGAAAAGTAGGTTAGCTTAAAAATAGTTAAAATGGTTTTATGTCTGGCTTACTACCATATATATATATATTTATATATATTTATATATATATTCATATATATATATTTATATATATATATATATTTATATATATATATATTTATATATATATATATATATATTCATATATATATATATATATTCATATATATATTCATATATATATATTTATATATATATATATATATATATTTATATATATATTTATATATATATATATATATATTTATTTTTATGCGTTTATTATTTACAAAAATTATTATTTAAGAATAAAAATAAAATTTGTGGACTTAATTTCCTTTAAAAAATATATAAAAATAGTAAATTTTGAAGGAAGTTCAAAATAAAATTAATTTTAAATTAATATCTAAAAGTAAAAAATGTCATAATAATAAGGTAATAATAATGCAATAATATGAGATAAAGTAATGATATACTAATATAATACAACGAAAAGTATATAAGAATATGGTTATAATAATAATAATAATAATAATAATAATAATAATAATAATAATAATAATAATGATAATAATAATAATAATAATGATAATACTATAACGTTAAAAATATATTTAAAAAGAAGTAAACATATACTTATATTTCATTGTGGTAATAAGTTAAAACATATAAAAATGTATATATATATATATGTAGCAAGAAAATGATAAAAAGCAGCCATAAATATTATAATGATACGATAATAAAGCAATAAATTACACTGAAGTATTGCATACTGCATTAATGAAACATTAAAATAAAAAGAAATCATGTAACAATAAAATAATCAAATGAAGTGTAATATAATATTACGTGATATTAAAATAATGAAATATCAGAATAAAAACTAAAACTATATCAGTAAAATAGTAAAATTGGGAAGTGACAATAGAATATGAAATAAGAAAAAAAACAATATGTATGAGTTTGATGAAGATTTGTGAAAGGCGCATATAAAAGGATAGAGAAATGTGTGGCGTTATTAATAATAATCATAATAAAAGTAATAAATAAGCAGTGGAAATGCTTAAATAAAATGAATAAAAAATATAAAACAAAATTATAAATCAAAGATACGTACATAAACTAAAACTTAAATATTTGATGTTAATACTGAATTAAATTATTTAAGTATATAGATAGTTGAGAAGGTGTGATTTGTAATACCTACAATTTATTGATGTTTCATGGTTTTGGTTTATGAGCTTATGTCTATATTTAAATCTAATTATATATTTTCTTTTTGGCAGAGATAGTAAGATGTATTTAAAGATTGGTAAGTATTTTTTTTTTCAGAATATCCTCTTGGGCAATTTTTGATTAATTAGTTCTAGGTAGTGTACAGTAAGTTATGCTTCCAATATGCAATTTGGATTGTTGAAATAGCTTTAGTAGTCGTTATATCTTTCAGTTAAAGTATTTCGAGCAATACCAATATAATATTTATTTATAGTAAGATTTTCCTTACTTGTTATTGTGGCTTGGTAAACTAGAGATGTTGTTAAGAACTTCTGTTTAAACAGGCATTTTGATTTATTTAAACAACTACATGCTTTAGTGTTTTTGTTTTACTTTGTGTGGAGTCATTGTTATCACTTATCCTTTTATTATTATGTTTTTAATTGTTTTTCTAAGTCATCGCTACAACTGTAACTTAATTTGATGGTGTTTTTAGTAAAGAATTTTAAAAGGATATTATAAGGAATGAAGTGTAAATTAATAAAATTAAAAATTATTTTACAAAATTGTTTTTTACCATTAAGTTAAAATTTGTTTGTAAACCAGGTAATCCTTCTTCGTCTTTCTTTTTTTTTTTTTTAGATACATTAATAAATTATAGATGATTGAATCATACATTTTGGATGATTTGAGAGTGGGTGAATATAGATTGAATTTGTGTTTTTCTTTTTATAGGGTTAACATATTATTTTAAATGTTACAGCTAGAAAATCAATAATAACAACCAATGGGTTAAAAAATGACGAACTCTTTTGATCTGGCCATAGGTTTATAGGATTCGGCAGTGGCACCAGACCTTGTAGGGTTATTCATTTTGTACACACTCAAAAATATATTTGATAGTATTGATATAGGTCTATAAAGAGATGATGGATTAGCTATAATAAGAAACTCTAACAAGGGGGACTTTAGAAAATGAAAAAAATAGGCTTAAAATTCAAAGTAAAGGCATATCGAAATTAAATTTAAACAAAGAAAATACTACTAGTTATAATAAGACAAAAATAGACGAGAAAAAAGAATATAATTTTGGATATATCGCCTTGTAACCAAATGGTTAAAATCAAACTCGGCAAAAAATATTTTAAACCTCATCGAAAAACATTTCCCCGTAACAAACCCTCGTACACAAAATCTTCAGAAAAACAACCTAATGCTGTCCTATAGTTGCTGTGAAAGCGAAGAAATGATAATTAAAGCACATAATAATAAACTACTAAATGGTATCAATCAAAAAGAAAATAACAAAATTAATAAAAAAATTTACCCACATGAAAAAATAACACAAAGAACAAAAACATAGTTAATAGAAATAGTAATGACGCAAATCCCCTCCCCCCCCCAAAAAAAAATAAATAAAAACACTAGCAATGAGAAAATGCAGCTGTAGAAAGCAGACATGGTGTCTACTACAAAATAAACGCCTAACGAAAAGTATCCTCTACCAGGCCACAATATTCGCCAAAGAAAACCGAATAACAAAAATCATTTAAAAGCAGATACTAAAACCACAGAAGGACATTCAAATACGAGAAACACTGAATAAAAACAGCATTAGCGACTCACTACTGGGAACTAAAAAACGAACGATAACCGATAGTAGAGTAGAAAAAAGAACGACAAGCCAGCACGCGTAGAAACCTAGACATCTCGTGTAGACTGTGTTTAAATGAGTAATTAGCTGTCGTGTACTTCAAAAGCACTAAATTTATTAAATTACAGAGGTGAAATGGCAAATGTATTTATACAAAAATAAACGTTCCTTTAAGATTACAAAAAATAATGAAAAATTAATAATCACAATAACAATAACAAAATTGATGGTCATAAATATAATAATAAATAAACAAATACATAAACAAATATTCTTTTATGAAATAAAATGTAAGTAAAAACATCCAAATTAAAACTAGATCATTTCTTATCGCAAATAAAAGAAGAAATCCTCGCTAAAAATAACAAATAAACGGGTGTGCACACTCATTGACTTCAATAAATGGGTGTGTGAATAACTAAGAAACTGATTGGCTTACTAGCAAGCCCAGTACCAGTATATATATATATATATATATATATATATATATATATATATATATATATATATATATATATATATAAATAAACAGGAAGCAACATAAATTCCATGCAATAGCGTGATGAATCCTCTCAAGGATGAAACGCAAAAAAATCTGTGTATCTTAATTTTCATATATATATATATATATATATATATATATATATATTATATATATATATATATATATATATATATATATATATATATACCAAGTTTGCATATATATACACAAAGTATAAAATATATTTGAAAACGCAGATTTTACCAAAACAGACGCATATATATTAGATTCAATATATATATATATATATATATATATATATATATATATATGTATATATATATATATTTTGAAGTATTTTGGCGAATAATAAAAGCTAATTGTAAAGTTGTATTTACGATATATATATATATATATATATATATATATATATATATATATATATATATAATTCAGAAATACAAAAATTCATGACATATTCATTTATATCCGTTCTAAGAATTTCACATCTACAACAGTTAGGTGTAAGGTATATATATATATATATATATATATATATATATATATATATATATATATATATATATATATATATATATATATATGAAGCGAAAGCGGGCGTGTCATTATTTACATGCGGCTGTAAAAATACAAACGTCACTAATTAACACACAATATGCCACAAACACACAGACATAGTAGTAGTATAAATATACTAATGGCTAGTGAGCTACACAAACAGGTTTCTGTTTTATTCCAGAATTAATTCGTCAGGCTAAATATACTTCGTAGATTTCTATATTACTCATAAGTTCTACCCGTATATTGTGCATTTTTGGAGTAAATACTTAAGCAAAAATACAAACATAATAGATTTGGGTATATATACAACACTGGATTATATTGTCTTGCATATCTCTATTTCTATTTCTCTGAGGAGTATGCACATGAAAAGATCTGATATAGATATATTAAATTATTGTTACTCTGTAACGAAACAGATCTGTAAAAAATGTACTGTAGTTTTTTGATAAAAACACACACACACTTATATATATATATATTTATTTATTTCTATTGCGTATTGAGCTTTTTTATTCGATTGGGATTAGAATTTTTATATCTAAATTTTCTATGTATAAATACTGTTATTTATATTAGTTTGAAGTTTACCATTGCATATATCAGGTAAACACTACATCCCTTTGATTTCATTGTATATATATATATATATATATATATATATATATATATATATATATATATAAATGTAACTCTTGGTTCTTTCACAATTAATAGTCTAAAAAACCACTGGATGTATGACTTCCACGTTTTGGTATAATATGTTTACTATATCCATGTGTGTTTTTATATATTTCTTTTTAATTATAACATTATACTTAATTTTTCTATGATAAATAGGTGGTTTTCTTTGTACCGATAGGCCATTTTTTTTATTTAGGGACAATTATTAATTACCGCTTACTGTCACGTGACCAGTGGTTCCAATTTAGCGGTTTTCCTGCTAGATCTGGAGATTTCGTTTGCAATCTAGCGAGGAATTCTAGAAAATCTGGAGGTATTTCGCACCCACACATCCGCAATTTTAGATTAAAAAATAAAGAAAAGCGCTTGAAAATACTTTAAAACATAAAATAAACTCATTCATGTAAGTAAAAAAAGTAGCATTTATTACCTTTGGTAACAATTATTTATTCATTATATGTTTTGTTTTTCACCTTTTTTTCGGCTCGATTTTTCCAAGTACATTTTAGGGGGGGGGCATTCCAACCTCCGAAGTTTAGTTTAAAATACGATAGAAACAGCAAAAAAAAAAACTTATACCAATACAGTAGAATTTAATTATCTACCAACATAAATACTTTTAACATGCTAAAACAAAGTTTTTTTGTTTTTTTATTTTTCTAATTTCAAAATATGTTGCACCATTATTGTGATGTTTAATTTGCAATATATTTCAATTTAACTTTTATTATAAAAAGTTTGAATTTATGATTTGCTTCCTGCAAAAAAAAATACCCTCTCTGAAAAAACAGGTAAAACTAACTGATAAAATATGTAAGCCTTCTGGGGAGCTAACCGCTTCAATATAATTCCAGAAACATATAGTGAGAAAACACGGAACATTTTATATATTGAATATATTATATTTATAATTTTTTTATACTAGGAAGTTAAAATATGGAGTTGGGGGGGGGGAATTAACGATTTTTGAAAATTTCAGATGATAAAAGTTAAAAATCTAATGATTTTCTGGACATTTCTTTCTCCTGATCTCGCGGGTTTTTTTAAATCTCAGTTGCCAAAACTGCATCATTAAAAAAACACTACAGGCTTAATGTAAACAGAATGTGTTTACAATATCGGTAAATTTTCAATGGGTTTAATCACATGATTATTGATAATGTAACCACGTGATTGAAATTTAATTTAAATTAACCACACATAGTGTCGCTTTCCTATCAAATATTCATCGAAAAATGGTAGGTACAGAAAAACGAATGCCGACGCTCAAAGTGTATACACATTTTGACTCCTCCCTTTACTTAAAAATTCACCAAAAATCAGGAAATTAACCAATTTTAATGAAAATTGCAGTATTTATCAAATAATGATCGCAGAATATAATGAACTAATTATTTTTACTTAACTCTTAGTGAAAATGTTTTCTTTTGTTTAAACAAAAAATACCTTTACTAAAGTTATGGTTTTCAGTAGTAAATAAAAAACGCAAGAATTTATTTTTGCTTTTTTTATATAAATAAAGTATCGTAATTTGTAATAATAAAAAAATAATTTTTACAGTAACATTACGAAAAAAGCCTCTAAAGTCCATATTAATGAATTCGATATAACTCGAATAAAAATGAATTCTCGCATACTATTCAGGAATTTAAAGATTCAATTAGATTCCTATTTCAGTCACCTAAATTATTTAGGATGAAATGAGTTTAGGAATTTATAGCCAAACCTAAATATTTTATTTTTGCTTAAAAAAAAAATAGGATTAATACAGTAAGTTAGGTAAAATTTGCATAGAATGTTCTGCTTTACGGTTGTTGTAAAAATGGAACGGAAATTTGAATCTCGTTCCCTTTTAAATTCGGTACATTTTTACATTACGTCCAACTCATCGTTCACATTCAACACGTCAACTTTTATAGCTTTTCGGGTATGCTGGCAAGGTTAGGGGTGTCTATTCCGAAAGCCGTTCTTAACATGGGTAGATTGGTAGGTGTGTCAGAAATTTCGTGAAAAATAGTGAATAATTCCAGCCCGTCTTTCCAAACTTATAACTCCTCGAAAAATGTAACTCAAGCCCTATTTTTTTTTTCAATTAAAGGAGCAAGGACCATGGTTTCATTAAAAAAAAAACAAAAAAACAAACAACGTGTTTAAAAAAAAAAAAAGGTTTTAACTTCGAACTTTACAGGTAAATTTCTAAAAAACACTACTTTTTAGGTTTTAAATTTGAATACATTATTTATTGACCTTTTCTCTTCAATTTGTGATATATAACACTTTGGTGAGTAAATTATTTACTTTTTAATAGACATTTCAAAATGAGAGGCGTGAATTATTCGACCACCTGTCTTTTCAAGTTTATAACTACTCGAAAAATGTAATTCAAGCCCTAATTTTTTTTCAATTAAAGGAACAAAGACCAAGGTTTCATAAAAAAAACAAAAGAAAAAACAAACAATGTGGTTTAAAAAAAGGTTTTAAACTTCGAACTTTACAGGTAAAATTCTAAAAAAACACTGCTTTTTTTGTTTTAAATTTGAATATATTACTTATTGACCTTACCTCTTCAATTTGTGATATACAAAACTTTGGTGAGTAAATTAATTATTTACTTTTTAATAAACACTTGAAAATGGGTGGGTGTGAATTAAAAAAACGTTTGTCTAAAATATTATATTCGGTTTATTGGTAAGAGCATAAAATTTCACAAGAAAATATCGTAAAAATAGAATCAATAGAAAAATTTTGATAGATTTTTGAAGTTTAAAAATTGAAAAATATTGTGTTCGTAAAATTCATTACTGTTTTTAAAAAAATATATTTCTATTACTTTAAAACAACTTTAATAGTTTATTTTGGAAGTGTAATCCATAAAGAAAATAAACAACCCACTTTTAAAAGAGAAATTACGAGTTTTTTTTATATTTTATTCGCAGTTTCGTGATAGGGGTGTCAAAAATTCCTACAAAAATTCTGATAAATCTACTAGATTGGAGTGTTTATTCGTTGTAAACGTACCCGACAACCTATAAATGTCGACATTTCCAATGTGAATGGTAAGCTGGACTTATGTAAAAAATAACAAAAAGATATACCAAACTGACTTTTTCGTTTAAAAATGGAATTATTTCCCTTACGTTATTAACGTTTTTTTTTTTTTTTAATAAATATTTTGTGTTTTATATACATAAAGTACAATTGTTGAATGTTACTGTTTTGATTATATTCGTTTGGGAGGGCGGCACAATTAAAAAATTAAGAAAGATTAAAACGAAGTGAAATTTAAGTTTCTGTTCCATTTTTACAACAACCGTAAAACAGCGCATACTCAGCAAGTTTTATCGTAATTTATAAGCATAATGTTGAAACACTAAATCAACATTTTATTTTTTTTTTTTGCATAATTAATGATGGAAGTATTTTTCTGTTTATTTTCTGAACATTTGTTAAAAAAAATAATTTGTACATTCTCTTGAAAAAAAGAATCAAACTTTTCTCTACTTTCACATACCTATTTAAATTGTTCATGTAAAGCATTCATCTGTTCTTTTTATAATAAAAATTCCGTTTTCAAAAGAAACGTTTACTGCCAAATTTCTTTAAAAAAAAAGTGCAATTTTTCCTGAAAAAAAATTTCACCTAACAATTTATGGTAAAAAATTCATCTTTTTTTTGGGGGGGGAGAGGAATAACAACTTTTATTGATTAAAAAAATTGCAAAAAATAAATAAAGTAATAAACGAACAAAATGCAATTTTTCTTGAGGAATGTGTTCCATTTTAACAAACTGAGCCACAGCAACGCGTGGCCGGGTACAGCTAGCATATATATATGTGTGTGTGTGTGTGCGTGTGTGTGTATGTGTGTGTATGTGTGTGTGTATCAAAAATAATAAAATATGGACATTATATAATAAATACCGCTCCATTTTTCCCACATTATATGGTCTCCCCAAAACTCAGATGTCGAACATTTCTATGCGTCACATAACATCTGGCATCAGTAGCTCCACACATAGGATCTAACTCCGCTGATGTGCATTATTAACCCTTCCCACATAAAAAGACTAAACAGAATCTAAAAAAAAAGATTAACATACCAAACAAAACTATGCACAGCCTGAACCTAATTTCTTTACATACTAATACCCTCATAAAAATGTTTTAATCTACTCCATATATTTTCAGCATGCGAATTAACAGTGTTTTAATACTGTCCAAATACCTAAGCTCCATTTTTTTTACAAAGAGCATCGCTTAATACGCTAATGTTAATTTGTATATCACTTCCCAATATGCTCAATCGGAGATAGGGAGCATTATAGTCATCCACATAAAGTACCCACCAGTGCAGCTAGACAAGCAACTAGCTCAAGCCAGGATCGAAACCGAAATCAAAACTTAGGAAGAATTCTTGGTAAGATTAATTATTACAAGAAATGGAAGGTCATAGCAATTAAACGATAGTCACTCGGAAGAAAAAAGATGTAAGCGTGACACACAAAATAATACACACGTTATCGCAATAATATACAGATATCTATTTTGTTTTCAAATAAGTTTATTATATTTATTTAAAAAAAAAACGTTAAATAAACACTCATTAATAAAAAAAATAATAAAATAAAATAATAATAACGAACCTGAAATTGCATTTGTCTGCCTCCGCTATGCACTCTCCCTTGTCTGAAAACCAAAAAAATGATTTCAGTCCTAGTAGTGACACAACTGCTCCAGATTCTATTTTGCGAGAAAATCTGCGGCAATTGTTTATATTTTACATGAGAATAATATGAGAAATTCAAATAAGCGAAATTAGTACAAAACAAACACCACCTCACCGAATGCATTAAAGGGATTGATCATTAGATTTGCTTTTATGCAATTTTTTATTTCAAGTTCTTTTATTTCTTTTGATAATTTTATTCCTTTTGATAATTTTATTTCTTTATTTTCTCCCTATTTATATATTTTCAAACCTCTTTAGAATCTTTTGCGAAAAGTCTTTCAGTAATTTATTACCTATATATATATATATATATATATATATATATATATATATATATATATATATATATATATATATATATATATATATGTGTGTTTCATTTTTTATTACCGTTTTTTTTTCTGTTTAGTTACATTATTGTTTCAGCTACGCGACCGTTTTTTTTGGACGTTATGTAGTCTCCTCAGACTTTACAGAAATGTTCGTTTATGGTAAACGAACATTTCTGTAAAGTCTGAGGAGGCTACATAACGGCCAAAAAAAACGGTCGCGTAGCTGAAACAATAATGTAACTAAACAGAAAAAAAAACGTTAATAAAAAATAAAACGCATATTTGCTCTACAACAGTATTGAGCACTTTCTTCAGGTTTTTATTAATTGCCATTTCTACTATATATATATATATATATATATATATATATATATATATATGTTTTAATGTTGTTAGATGCAATTTACACGAGATACTCTAATTTATTTCAGCACTATTCTATCTGTAAATAATAATAAGCATATAGCAATCTTAGGAAAATTATTTATCTTAGTGTCTATTCTTTTCTGTCATGTCTGTACACACACACACACACACACACACACATATATATATATATATATATATATATATATATATATATATGGACTTATGTACACACACACACACACACACATATATATATATATATATATATATATATATATATAAGCGAGATAAGACACTGATTTGAAATCAGATGTAAAATCCTGGTAGATATTACTTGAAGTAATACCTTCAGGGCGATCCTAACCAAAAAGGAGAAGCTCAATATTTAAGAATAGAGCAAGATATAAGTTTAGTGGTTATATTTAAATTCTGAAAAAATCCAACATCTGATACACTGTGTCAACACCTAAATCAAATTCCCTTTTCCTATAATTATTTCCATATGATTATTATTCACCACTCAAAAAACTATTTTCAATATTTGTGCTGCATTTGTGTCTATTCACAGCTGAACATTTTGCTAACCGCATTTCATTTCCTCTGATGATATGAGCCATTATTTAAAATCCATGGATTAAGGAAATCAACATAACCCCTTCTATATATTCCTTTTGTCAGACAATAAATTCTTAATTCGAATATATGTGTCTATATGTTGCCGTTTTTTTTTCAAAGTTTAAATATAACCACTAAACTCATATATATATATATATATATATATATATATATATATATATATATATATATATATATATATATATATAGAGAGAGAGAGAGAGAGAGAGAGAGAGAGAGAGAGATGACAAGATAAATATTTTTCCTAGGATTACTAATCTTAATTTCAAAATGTACCTGGAAAATATACCCGGTGAACCAAATGCAAGAGAGACCCAAGAAATTAAACTTAAAGGCGCAGTCAGAATCTTAAAAAAGATATCTTGGTTGAAATATATGAGATAGCGGCCAAATGTTTGGCATGCGCCATTCTCAGCTTGAACAAGTTGACAAGAAAATTAAACAAAAAATGAATAAAAAGATAAACGAAAAATGAATAAAAAGATAACGAAATACCAAAGTCTTATGTAAAAACATGAAAGGATACTGAAATCTTAGTAAGATCTCCAGCATTCCAGGATTTATTGGAGCAACTGGACTTATGAAGACTACCTGACGAATATACTCAGTAAACTAACAAATGTTTTATGAATTGTAAATCATTAACCCGAGCTGAACTTTTGTTATGGGATAAGATGATCTACCTATTTCAGAGTTAAACAAATGGATTTATCTAGAGATAATAAATATAATTACAGCTGAACCCCGTGGCAGCAATTCATGGCAGACACGGCCCAAGAATCATAACGTGTACTTATGTAACATACTTTAGTTAATACATCTTTCATTTATTATACCATAGTTTTTGCCTTAATTGTTATCGGCTTGTAAGGCCACAACAATTTCAAAAGTTTTATTTCAGAACTTAATAGAACTGGTAACCATTTTCAACTTTTTATTTTATTTGTAAGAAATGAAGACACCCCCCACCCACCCACCATATTCTAAAAATAGTAGGCACCAAAATTAAAACTGGTTACAATTGTGATGACATTGAATTCGAATACTACCTGGCGAATATACTCGGTAAACTAAGTGCAAGAAAGACACAAACAAATGCTCTTAAAGGAAAGGTTAAAGTCTTAAAGGATCTTTCGGTTAGAGTCTCTGATATAGCGAGTGAATATCTGGAATCTAGCAGGATACCCAATCCTCAGCACCCCCCCCCCAAAAAAAATAAGAAATTAAAAAAAAAAGTAGAACTAACGTGCAGGCAAGCTTTTCAGAAGGAAAGTTATTGTGTCACATATGTAAACGTCCATATTAGACTTAAGTTGGGTTAAAGAGCTACCTACACATAATCGGCCGTAAGATCAGTGATGAGAAACTCCAGTAGACT
The DNA here is from genome assembly GCF_053919585.1 of Euprymna scolopes. Lineage (NCBI taxonomy): Eukaryota > Metazoa > Mollusca > Cephalopoda > Sepiida > Sepiolidae > Euprymna > Euprymna scolopes. Next base: position 97,475,529 of record NC_136493.1, read on the forward strand.
GCTCCATTATTTAGAAAAAAAAAATAAATAAGAGCCTTATATTTATTTATGTACGTATTAAAAAAAACAAAACAACATTGGTACCGTCGGTTTCAAAAGACCAACGGTACCAACATTATTCTGATATCTATAATACACAGACGCATAAACATGTGTCTATAGGGGAAAAATATAGACTAGATATTTTACCCGTTTTTCGCGGTTATAGCCGTTGACTAAGGATGAGTGCTTTATGCAAAAATAATGATTTAATTTAGTTAAAATTTTGTATTAAATACTGATCCCTATAAATCTGTTACTGTGCATCGAACGAATGCCATAATACTTAGTTCGGTAATATATATATATATATATATATATATATATATATATATATATATATATATATATACATATATATATATATATATATATTAATTAATATTTTTATAATTCGCAATGTTAAATTATTTTAATAACATGTAAACATTCATTGACTACAGATAGATTTTCTGAAAATTTCAATTAAATTGGTAATGTAGAAATATGGTTTTATCGATGTTGAACGAACCAAGAATTATATATATATATATATATATATATATATATATATATATATATATATAGTTCCATGGCGACCAGCAGAATTATTTAATGATCGCTCCCTTAGCACCCCGCCCTTAGTCAAAGCTAACGCATGCGCACGTAACATTTATCATTTATTTACTTACGTTGCCTTTCGCACTTTCACAAACATTATTTATTTACGTTGGCTTAACTCTTTTCATGAATAAAAAAAGTAACTAAACCTGAATTTGTCACTTTTACAAACATTTATTTATTTACGTTTTCATGAATATTGGAAAAGTTTTACTCTTTATGAATATTAAAAGAAAAAATTACTAAACATTTATTAATAATTTCTCACTTTTACAAATATTTGTAATTTATGTATTTACTTACGTTGTCTTTGTAACACTAAAGAGAGGCCACATCAGACCTGTAGGGTTGATGTGACGTTTATTTTGGTTAAAAGTAATTTTTTGTTCCCGGACGATGATCGGGTTGAAGTAATAAAAATTATTATTAATTTTTATTTGTGAATAAATTCTGAGATAAGTCTGTTGTTGAAATGGCGGCGGCAAGAGTGCCTTTGTAGCGAGAGGATAAATCACATTCTGGACTTCAAAAGCGAAAAAGAATGCATAAAATAGGTTAGCCAAAATACACAGGCGTTTGATCTACGATGGCCGGAATCATAGTGGTACAGGAGCCGGAGGGGTGGGGATTTCACACCCGCAATTGGCAAAACTATGAGCCAAAGTTGACCTGTGAATTTGACAAGTTGAAAAGTCGGCTTGTTTTTGATCTAAGAGAAACACACGCAGTGACTCGGCATTATGTTTAGAACAAAGAAGAGAAAAAAAAAATGAATTGTCCGAAATTTTAAAACAATAAAATAACATATCGAGAATTGTCATTTGGTGAATCAGGTCGAACGAAAAAGTTATGAAATATTTTTGCTCGGATGGGAAAATATTTTGTCCGATAAGTTCAAAGCGACAAATGCATTCTTGATCTTTTGACGTAAACAAAATGTCTGATATAATAGAATGGCCGACAACCAGAACTTAATTCAAAGATAAACTAGAATTCCTTTGAATTATCAAAGCGAAAAGTGAGATCAATAGATAATTTTAAAACAAATAAAATCGCGTGATTTGCTTTAAGTCAAAGGAAAAATAATTTTCCTGGATATGGAAAAAAATTCCATTAGTAAGCCAGGGAGGAGTTAATTAATACAACGTGTAAGTTGGGCGTTAATTAAGGGAGGAGTCAATCCAATTTTGGAAATGGACCAATGAAAAAGGGCCCTGTCGAAGTATAATCAACCAATGAGAAAAGGCCCCGTCGAATTATACTCAAGCAATTTGATTGGTCGATGACGAACATGGGTGTCGTCATCATTCCATAATTGTATTATAAAAGAAATGAAAAATCAAAGATTAAGTCAGTACAGTAAGAGAACAGGAGAGTCAGAAGAAGAGAGAGTCCGGAATCAGAGTCAAAGTCTCGGCAGAATCACCTCTCCTCTCTCTTCCCCTCGCTTGTTGCCTGATAACTCAACGCTTATAACGTGTCGATCACTTAACAAGAATTACGCAAAGTCCGCAATACCGACCAGGTATTTCAACAACAGAAGCTCAGTTGTAGAACTAACTGCTTGCTTGAATTAATTGTCAACTCTATGTATATGCTGTAAATACTTCTTTTATGAATTTCCGAAATATATATTATATTAACTAACCTCCGGAGTTTTGTTGCTGATGTGCGTTGATCCGTATATATGTACATTCTTTATTTGCCAAATGTGACCACGGTTAAGGTCACACGTGCAAGGTCACATCTGTGGATATTTCGTTATTTGCCATTTGTGACACCGTATCCGTCAACGAACACCCAGGATAACTAGACGATCCACAGAGGACAGGCCTTGAGGACCGAGCATCCGAGAAGAATCCCCAACGCCTTAACGAAGAACTCACTGGGTGACGCGACGTACTAACGGTTGGCAGACCTGGTTGCCCAGTCGACATATTATAACTGTACCGACCAGGGTGCAGATCATAACTGGGCCGCGATCAGGGGTCAAGGACGTGTAAGCACACGTTGAAAGGTCATATCTTAACTGTTTTCATGCATATAAAAAAAAACTAAACTATGTATTGATAATTTCTCACTTTTACGGACATTTTTTATTTACATGAGTGGATAATTTTTTGGGTAAATATTTACATTTAGGTCCACCTCCACAATTTTCTTTTTTAAGTGACAACTTTTATTGATAAATAAATCTACTTCTCTGCAACGGGCACTGAACCCCTCCTTTTTTGTTTAAATAGTATTATCGGGTGGGTACGCTGACAACAAATATCAGTTAAATTTTGCAAATATTTTTCACCCCCCCTCCAAAAATGGTGTTTATTCCGGAAACTGTTCTTAAGATGACGAGGTTGGGGGTGATTATAAGGTAGACCTAATCTAAAAAAAAAAAAAAAAAAATACCAAGTTTTTTAAATGATTAAAATAATTTCTCACTTTTACAAACATTTTTACATGCGCACACAAACAACTATTTTTTTATTAACTTTTTTTTACTTTTTTATTTAAAAATTAGTAAATTTCAATGAATAGAATAGTAAATCATTTATCATTAATATGTGTTTTTGGTTTTGTGTTGGATGAAACTTTTTTTTTCATTACAACAATAATTAACCAATTTAAATCTTCCGGCATGCGTTTAAGGGTTACGAAATCATCAATAATTCGTTTAGTTACTAAGCCAACGTCAATAAATAAAAAAATGTTACGTGCGAATGCATTAGCCTTGACTAGGGGGGATACGGGAGAGACCATTTAATAATTATGCTACTCGCATGGAACTCAACGCCTAAGGAGTACCTAAAGTGACACTTATGCACTTATGTTATCGTGCTATTTTTTTTAAAAATAGTATTTTCACACTAAATTCAAATTTTACAATATCTTTTTCTTTTATTAATTTGTTAGGTGAAAGTACAGATAACCCGGTCGGTTTCTAATGTGTGGAAAATCTAGCTCCCGAAAAAAAAGGGTACTCTGGATAATAATACAAAATTTAAATTGCCTCAGTCCCGAAAGATTTCTTCTCTACTGAACGAGGAAAAAAACGGTGGAGTGGAGTTCACCTTCTGTTTCTCTCCCCCTCTCTCTTCCTCTCTTAATATCTCTCTCTATCCATCTCTCCCTTTCCCTCTCTCAATCTATCTTTCTCTCTATATCACCCTCTCCATCTCTCTTTGAGACCCTTTCTCTCTCTAACTCCCTCTATCTATCTCCTTTCCTCTGTCTCATCCCTCTCTGTTTCTTACTCTCCCCCTTTCTCTGTCTATCTATCAACCCCTTTATCTGTCTATCTCCTTCTCTTTCTCTATTTTCCTCTAACTTTCTCTTTTCTATTTATATATCTTCCTCTCTATCTGTCTATCTCTAATCCCTCATCCTATTTTAGTCTCCTAAATTAATTACAGTGAATAAGGCATGGATAAATCCTATTTTAGTCACCTAATTTACTGACTGTGAGAATAGAAGTTATTTGGAAATTACTGCTACCTTGAATAGCACCAGAAGTAACTGGTAAGACCTTTTTAATTAAATTGATTTTGGCAACCATTCGGTAAGAAAATGGCATAGCCTTACCCCTTGCTGCATGAGGAATACCTGCGACCTTGCTGCCAAGTAGAAGAATTATTTATTCTACTTTGAAACATTCAATTTTTCAAAAATCTCATGTTCGACATCTCCAAAACATCCAATATGGGGAAAAATATTGCAGAAATGCAAACTTATTGTTTAGGATGAATGCACAATTATACGCAAAAAATCACTTGAGGCTCTTGGTCGATCCTTGCAAGATTTGCGTGACAATGTCAGACCATTTGGGAATGCCGTAATATTGCTTGCAGGAGATTTCAGACAAATGTTATCTGTTATTCTTCGATCAACACCAGCAGATAAAATAAGTGCTTGCCTCAAATACTCTACCTTTTTGTGCCATGTAAAGACATTAAACTTAACTCAAAATATGCATGTCCAGTTGCAGACTGTTCGATCCGCACAGAAATTTTTGCATCACTTGTGGGAAATTGGGTGCGGAAAAGTACTAGCTGATCAGAGATAAGGGCAAAATTCTTTGACTTTTAACTTCTGTAATTTTATTACATCAAAAGAAGAGTTAGCTTAAAAGGTTTTTGCAGATATTCAAATTATAAGAATTCCACTTGACTGAGTGAACGAGCTATTCTTGCAGGTCAATACAAAGACGTCCACGCTATTATTCAATGTAAAATTCCAAATGAAGTAGTCAAATACAAATCCATCGACACTGTTGTGAAAGCAAATAAAGTGGTTAATTATCCAACAGCTATATTTGCCAGGGATGCCACCGCATGTATTGCAACTGAAATTTGGCGTACTAATTATCATGTTGTGAAATATAAACCAATCCAAGCTTTGCAAAGGCACATGACTTGCAGTAAAAAAATTAACAAACAGTATCATAGAAACAACAATCATAACAGGACTTTTTACAGATAAATATATCTTCATTCCATACATTCCTATGATTCCACCGGATACATCATTACACTTTAGGAAATTGCACTTTCCAATTTTATTGTCGTTTGCAATAACCATCAACAAAGCCCAGGGAACAATCTCTACAATTGTGTGGCTTACAGTTACACACTGACTGTTTTTTCACATGGACAATTTATGTTACATATTCAAGAGTCACCAAACCAGAAAATCTCTACATCAGCTAAGAACATGGAACAACAAAAACTGTGTACCGATACGAAATGGAAAATTATAACCTATAAGAAACATGCTTTTTCTCATTTTGGAACTTTTTCCATTGCACCAATTTGAGCCACAGCAACGCATGGCAGAGTACAGCTGATATATATATATATATATATATATATATATATATATATATATATATATATATATATATAAACTATCAATACAGCGGAAAAATGTTTACCCGATATAATCAGAGGTAAACTTCAATTTAATATATATATTAATATTTATATATTAATGAATTAATCTCAACCAATTAAAAAAGCTCAATACAGACACAATAGAGCTTATATATATATATATATATACACAAACAGGGTGACAAAAAAAACGGAGGACATTCAATTGTTTTTCTGAGCATTTTACAGTCAACGGAGAAAAAAAGGGCAAAGACCCTAGTGTTTTGATGTGATGTTTTGAATATAATAAACTAGTTATGACTAAACTTACATTTAATTCAGATAAAAATCTAAGAAACGGGGCCTAATTAGAGTTGGGATATATATATATATATATATATATGTATATATATATAAGGAATTAAAAATAACGTTTTAATTTATTTTATATATTAAATTTATTATTATTATATATTTATATTCATATATTAAATTTATTATTATTATTTATAATTAATAGAATTAAAAATAATGTCTTAATTTATTTTTATTATACAGCAATTATATATATATATATATATATATATATATATATATATATATATATATATATATATATATATATACATTTTTCTTAACTAAAGTAAATTAAAACGTTTTGTTATTTACGGATGTCCGGTGCATTATAAAAATAATTAGCAATTAATAGCCCAGTTGAGCCCATGATAAAACTATTATCGTAAAAAGTTGTGATTGATCTTGGACCAGACCTTTGTTTCATTTCCGGCCGGACAGAAAGACAACGCCTTCATATTATAGACTAGCCTGGCGTTACCGGATTATATAACATTTTGCAATATCTAAGTATACACTTTTAAAATCTCAGTTCACTAACCACTAGAAAACAGTAAGCCCCGCTAATTGTGCTCATTTCGTAAATCCTTACATCGAAAATGCAACCATCATCTACTCGTATCATCTTCATAATAATAGGACTTTGAGAAAGTAGGAAGAGTCAAAGAGTGGGGCGTAATATTAATAGTGTTTGCTCTATATCTCTATCTCTACTATTATATAAAAGTCATTTTGTGTGTGTGTCTGTGTGTGAGTTCCTTCCTCATAGGTCCCGAAACGGCTGAGCCTATCTTTTGCAAATTTCACACAAAGCTAATTCATATGTCTGGCAGTGTTCTTAGATATGTTTTGTACAGACATTCGTCTGATAAGTATCGAAAATCGAAAAAATCCGAGCTTAAAAATAGATTTTCTCTCTTATAAATAAAAAGAATAATTTTAACAGGGGGAATATTTTACGTTACACTGGTAAGGGAGATAATAAAATTTCAATAAATCGTTTCATCTTAAAAAAAAAAGAAGATTTATTATCTGGAGATATAGCATTTGACTGCAGATCGAGTAATCCCCCTGTTCAAACCCGGGTATACCTCACCATTTTATTTTAATTTTTTCTTATTAGTGAGTTCAATTTACGATAAAAAAAAAATTACGATAAAAAAGAGGTACCATTTAAAATTGCCGCAAATCATTTCTTCGTTTGTATATTTTAAAATTAACATTAATCAGAAATAACTTTCCAGGGCATACATCGTCAAACTCAAATATCAGCTGACGTGATATTCTAAACAAACACAGATGGAATTTGATGAATAGCATCATCATTATTATTTTATTTATTATTTTTTATTATATTATTATTTATTTTTTATTTATTATTTTTTATTTATTATTTTTTATTTTTTATTTATTATTTTTTAATATATTATTATTTATTAATTTTTTTACGAATTAGTCCACCAGGTAAATTAATCATAATATATAATAATCAATAGAGGATTAATTCTATAATAATGCATACGCAATCGGCATTAATTAAAATATCATTTAAGCGTATTATATGACCGGACAATGTCGGGCAGCCAGCTAGTAATTAATATTATGAGCCATTGCTTTCTGTGTCTACGTATATATATATATATATATATATATATATATATATATATATATATATATATATATATATATATATATAAAGTCTGGCTACATAATCTACACGGTGCCCACAAAATCTGGCTACATAATTTAGTCAGACATTGTGGACACCCTGTATATATAATACAATTTAGACATACGTAAAATTATAAAACACATTATTTACAGGATGGAACAATAAAATTGTCGCCCTAAAGAAAACAACAGTACAGCTTTATTTTAAAACTTTTATTGAAAAAAAATCAATTCAGGTAACTTGATTATATAGTAGAGCCCACATCTATTCAATGTAGCTGCCTTCAGCCTCAATAACTGCCTCGATACGGGTCCGGAACTGGGAGTATCCCTTTTCAGGAGCTCGGAATTTGATGAACAACATCATCATTCTTATTTTAATTTATTATTTTTTATTATATTATTATTTATTATTTATTATTTATTTTTTTTTACGAATTAGTCCACAGGGTAAATTAATCCTATATATAATACAATAATTAATATAATAATTAATTAATTAATATAATAATTAATAGAGGATTAATTCTATAATAATGCATACGCAATCTGCATTAATTAAAATAGTATTTAACCGTATTTTACGACCGGACAACGTCGGGCGGCCAGCTAGTAATTAATATTATGGCCCATTGCTTTCTGTGTCTACGTATATATATATATATATATATATATATATATATATATATATATATATATATATATATATATATATATAATTATTTTTTTTACTATAATAATTAAATACCTACAGACACTAGTGTTTCATCCTTTCGGGAATCTTCAGTGCAGGGTGTCACGATTAATACCAGTCCAACGATTTGAACCCCACAACACGAGACATCGCTGTCTCGACATTATTTACAGGATGGAACAATAAAGTTGTCGCCCTAAAGAAAACAACACTACAGCTTTATTTTAAAACTTTTATTGAAAAAAATCAATTCAGGTAACTTGATTATATAGTAGAGCTTACATCTATTCAATGTAGCTGCCTTCAGCCTCAATAACTGGCTCGATACGGGTCCGAAACTGGGTCCCTTTTTGGGAGCTCGGCGAATACTTGGCGGATGGGGGTGGCTTTGGTGTTGTGGGAGGTCATGTTGGCGATGTTCTCGACGTATGACCAAACGAAGTAGTCTAACGGGTTCAGGTTAGGGGAGAAGGGGGCCAGTGAGAGAAGCGTACAAAGTCATAGCACTTCTTCTGAAGCCAAGCCTAAGTCTCTTTGGACTTGCGGGCCAGTGCCAAGTCCTGTTGCTACACGCAGGGTCTGTCAGTGGCCACCTGATTGCACCAGAGGATCATCACACTCTTCAGCACGTCCAGGTACACTTTGCTGTTTACTTTCAACCCGATTTTGAAGATGTGAGGTGGCATGATATGACTCTCACTTGAAATCATACTAAGGCCATAACTATGGCCATAAACTTCGTTGAGCTGTGCTGTCAAGCGTTGAACCATACAAATTTGCATTTTGAGGGTGCTGGCAATGGTCCTGTTGTTATAACTTGGATTGGTAGAGAGTATGTGTTTTACAGCAGTGCATCTCTGATCTCACTCATTAAACATTGTGTCACTTTCAGACATGATAGAAGGCTCCAATCACTCTTGGGATTTGTACACAACTGGCCAACTAGTAGATGGTCTGCAACAAAAGAAAAACGGAAATGGAATCATGTCGTCTTTTCTAGGGCGACAATTTTATCGTTCCATCCTGTATATATGTTCCAATAATGCAGCATCAAAATTATCCGTTATTAAAAACAAAGTTATCATAGGAAGATGAATGTCACCTATATTATGGCAATAATAATGAAATTAGAAGATCAAACATAATAATAATAATAATAATAATAATAATAATAATAATATATTATTATTATTATTATTATTACTATTATTATTATTATTATTATTATTATTATTATTATTATTATTATTCACTCACTAGGAGTTTTCACACAAGTCAACGTCAAAGATTTCTCTTTGAGAACAACCTGTTCTCATCTGAGTGACAACAAATCTCCCCAGATTTCATGTAGTCTCCACCTCTTTCGATAACATTTGCAAATTAATTTGCCTTGTGGCAACAGCCATTTACCACTGATTTCTCATTGGTAGCGACCATTAGTCTTTACTGGCATTTGGGCAACAATATACCTCACCAAGTCCCAAGGTCCCAGCCATTTTCGCACTCATCTAGTGGAGGTCTGGTTAGTACTTTCTCTCCTTGGTCTTTCCATCCTCCTTAACCCTCACGTCACCTTTTGTTTGAGGGGGTGTTAACTTATAATTATATGGTTTCAATTTTCTTGATTCCAGGTAGCATTTCTTTGTGTTTTACCTCTATAGCAGTTTCTATATGTCCGCTTAGTGCCTATAGTTATTATTATTATGATTATTATTATTATTATTATTTACTCACTAGGAGTAGTCACACAAGCCATCCTCAAAGATTGCTCTTTGAGAGCAATTTGTGATGTTCTATGGAATCTGAGTGAGAACAAGTCCCCTTAGTCTTCCAGTACTCTCCACGTCTTTCGATAACCTTTGCAAATTCTTTTGCAATATCGCACCATTACCATTGATTTTTTGCACTGCTTACCATTGATTTTTTGTTGCCAGCGACTATTGGTTTTCACTGGGATTTGGGTGGCAATAAGCCTCTCAAAAGTGCCAGTCCTCTTTGCACTCAGCCAGCAGAGGTCCGGCTAGTGCTTTCTCTCCTCAGTCTTTCTAACCGCCTTGACCTGCCTCATTATTTTGTGTGGTGCCCATTTATGGTGACACTAACACAAACAAAAAAAAAAGGAGAGGTATCTTACAATTATAATTTTATAGTTTTCATGATTCCATGTGATGTTCCTTTGTGTTGTAGCCGTTTCTGTGTGTCCAGTTTGTATGTAGTTTATGTGTGGTGTTAGTCTCCACATGCAAGGGTTTTCCTGCAGTTTTTATTATTGTTATCCATTGTATCTTCTCAGCCATTTCTCTGATTCCAATCTCTCCCATTCTTTTTTCAAAGTTTTTTGATATTGTTCCTAGCGCTCCTATTATTAGTGGTGTGTGACCCGTGCTTGTCCTTCGCAGAGGATCCCTTTGTCAAGTAAGAGTCAATCCTCAGTCACGGACCCAAATGTGGTCCTGTGAAACGATCCCTAGCAAGGTATCTCGGTGTTGCAGGACCCATCAACCGATTTGGTGGGTCTTAACTTTGTGATTGGGTTGATATGTCGCCTCTTCGTCAATCTATCGTGCTGGAAGGGAAGCAATCTCATGCACACAAAAGAAGGAAACGACTCCGTTATCTATTCTACTGATTAATTCAAGATAAGATATATAATATACATAGTTATATACAATTGTCCGTAGTTCAATGTTGATTTTGATATACTCTACAGAGTCCAAAATAGATTAATTTCTCTCTTGATATAACGGTGGAATGATGTGGTGACTCTTCAATCATGCTTGATTCTCTCCAAGACTTAGCTCGATTCTTCAACTCAATCTGTGGTCTCAATGCTGTTGACCTGTTCATATAGTGAGGTGAGGGGTGCGCCGGGGCCGCTTCTTAAACCAATCATGTCTAGTTACGTCACCCCTAGGGGAGGCCCCCATCTTCCCCGATTGCATCTGTGAATTGCAGGTGCCGTTCTCATGACCGAAAGGTTAAGCCCATAATCTTGGTCGGGGTAATTGTACTCAAAGACTAAATATCTCTCCTCTAACCTTGAGTCATCATCCGTTGGCATCGAAAACGAAATTATATTTTCGTTACCTCTTCTCAAAATGACATTGAGTTGTTGCCTTTCCATAAAACAATGAAATTTATAAATCCAATCTTTCTCTCAACGGGGTCGGCTGCCATCGCCCGGGTACATAATGATACTTAAAGAATAAAACAAATCACATCTACCCGACATTCTCCAGCGTTTCGGGAGTCTCAGCCTCCCCCCAGTGGGGAGCCCAATCGCCCCCTGGGACGGTCACATCACAGTGTTATCTTGACTTTCTTCATTTTCCAAATTCCTTTGAGCTCTCTGGCCAGTTCCGTGTATTTGCTCCGCTTTTCCGTCTCCTTGATCTCCAATCTGTGGTGTGCTGGAACGGCAAAATGTACAATTTGGTAGGACTTTTCCTTCCTGTTAACTATTATGATATCCGGTCTTCTTGCTTGGATGGGTTTATTCGCCTTTATATCCATGTTCTATAGGATTTTATGACTTTCATTTTCCAGTATTGTTGCCGGTTTGTGCTTGTACAATTTGACAGGGTGTTGAAGATACAATTGTCTGCATTATTCCCAGTGTACCGCCTTCCTCACTTGATTGTGTCTACTTTTACATTCATTTTTGGCTATTTTGCTGCATTCACTTATGTGGTTTATTGTTTTGTCTCTTGGTTCGCAGAGTATGCATTTGCTGCTTTATTGTGTCTTTTCGATCCTTGCTTTGATGTGGTTGGTTCTAATCGTGTTATTTTGTGTGGCTATTATTAGGAATTCAGTTTGCCTGTTAAGGTTTCCTTTTTGTGGCCATTTCCAAGTGTTTTTGTTAGTCTCATCTTTTGTAATCCTTATGAATCGCCCGTGTAGCTGTTTCTATTCCCATTTTCCTTCTCTCGTCTTATTTCTCGTCTTTTCTTTTTCTATTTTGTTTATTTCTTCCGTGTCTCTTGCTACATAATTAATCTTTTGGTTTTCTGCATTATGTATTTTTCTAATTCTTTTTGTGCGTTATTTTTCGCGCAGTATCATCCTTTGGGTGGAGTGCATTATGTGGAGTTTCCTGGTCGAGATTTCTCAGTTCTTCTTTGGTGCAGCTTATAAACGACCCAAAGTATCTTACTAGTGACATTATGCACGCACTTATTTCTTTAATTAGGTTTCTATTATATTGTTTAGTTTCGAGGAGTTTTCTTGTTCTTTTGATGTATTTCTTTCCAATTTTCTCTTTCATTTCTGCTGCTTTGATGGTGTCTGTTTCCAGCACTCCCAAATATTTGTAGTTCTCATATTCCCCTAGTGACCTCATCTTTGTTTGGTTGCGCAGTACCATACGTTCTGTTGTTTCCAGTTTTTTCCCGCCTCAGAAGTGTGCACTTTTCCATACCGAATTCCATTCGGATATCCTGGCTAAAGATTCTGGTCATATTTATTAGAGTCTGTAGTTTTGTCTTTGTTTTTGCAAACAGTTTCAGGTCATCCAGGTACATTAAGTGGATTATTCTTTCATGTGAATTTGTATCCGGCTTGGCATTTTCTTAGTATGTTGTTCAGGGACATCATGGCTATGATGAACAGTAATGGTGATAGCGAATCATATTGTATTTTAATTTCAGTTACATATTGTCCCTCAGCTATTAGTTCAAGTCTCCATGTTCTCATTGAATTTTCTATCAAATTGATTATCTTACCTGATATCTTTTACATTCTCAGGCATTCTATTATCCATGTTTGCGGGATCATGTCATATGTTTTTTTTTATCCATGCCATGGCTAAATTCTTTTTCTACTTTTAACCTCCTTTGGAATTCTTTGGTAAGTCATGTGTTCCACTTTTTCCTTTCTAGCATCCTTTCTGTTCCTCTGGGAGTAGTCTGCGATTATGAAGGGAATTTGTTACCTCAGTTGTGCTGTAAGTATTTTCCATATTGTAGGTAAGCATGTTATTGGCCGATAGATATTGGGGATGTTTCCTTTTTCTGGGTCTTTTTGCACTAGTGTGATTCCACCTTTGGTCATCCATTCTGGCACATCTGCTTGATAAATACATTTTTTTTCAGGTTCTTAATTAATCTTTTTATGTAGTAAATTTTTTAAACCAGTATGCATGTATTCTGTCGTGACCTGGTGCTCTCCAGTTAGCTGTTTTTTTTGGAGGGTTGTCTTAAATATTTCCTTGTTGATTTCCTTCTCTGTCCTTTCTCCAATTTTCCCTCCCTTCATGTGTTACAGCCATCCGGCATTTCTTTTTTTTTCTTTTTTTTTACAAAGGAATCACCACTTATCAAGGCCCAGAGGCCACTCGAGTATAAGGGTTAAAGAGTGTACAGTGGTCAAAAAGACAATATCATAGTAATCGTTAGAAGTGTAAATTTGATGAATTGGATTAATTAAGGGGAACGGCTCATCAAGAACTTGTTTACATTGGACTTGAAGACGGCCAGCTGGAAAGCAGGTAAACGGAAGAGAGTTCCACAGGGGTGCAGTTCTTAGAAAGAAGCTTTTATTATGATCCTGTCGCTCTTCCCATATCTGACTCCACTAGCGTTTTGTTTCTGTTGGGTCTGATTGTTTTGTTTCTGTTTTACCTCCATTTACATTCTGATAGAATTGGCTTTCATTGTTTTCAAAGGTCCTGTTTTGCTTGCACTGTTCAGATTTGTATCGGTATCGTCTTAATTCCTTTGCTTTTGATGCTATTTTTTTGCTTCAATTATTCCTGTTCTTGTTGAGCCTCTCCCTGCTGATCACATTTCTACTTTTCCCATCCTCTTCTAGTCTTTTTCATCTTGTTTATCCTTTTGACTTCTTTTTTTTATGTTTGTTGATCTGAGTTTCCAGTCTTACTTCTCATCCAGGTTTTGTTGGTCCTTTTTCTTTTTCCATCTTCTTTTCAACTTTAAACCGCATACTTACTATCCTGGCATCTGCATAAATTAGATTGTTTAGGTCTGTTGGGATGTATGGGAGGTGTTTTTTCACCTTCTCTGTTTCAGCTTTTACTTTGTTTGGGAGTTTTGTTTTTTCCTCGTTCATAAGTTTCCTAATGTTTTCTAATTCATTTTTTTCGTTTAATCCCGTTGTTTCATAAACCTCGGTCTGCATGTTTCTTGTATCCAAGTTTTGCAAGTCTTCTACATCTGGAGTTCCTATATTTGGTGCTCCAGCGAGTGACGTTTCTTGGTATGTTCCATCATTCGTCTTTTGTTGTATTTCACTCAATTCTAGATTTGATAAGTTTCGCTTGGTCTGCAATTCTTTGTTCTGACATGCCCCATAACTCTTTCATCCGTTTGCGATATCCTCGGTCTTTGGGATGACTTCTGTAATAGCATCCCATTACCAGTCTCGTTTTACATTACAAAATTAAATCTACCAGAATGCGTATAGGTTTCTTTGTAAGCAAGTCATTTATTTTAATCTTTTATATGAATAATTCTAGCTTTAAAATTCTTAGCAAATTCTCATATATTACAAGACCAAAATCTGTGGAAGTTATTTACCCTATTTAAATGCTTTCCCGCCTGAGCAAGATGTGACACAAGATCAATTTTAATGTGAGGGGACATCCAGCTCTCCCAGAGAGGGGCACTCTGGATTAGAGTAAAAAATTAAAAAATTGCGTTAGTTTAGAAGGGTTTCCCTTTCATTGACAAAGGACAAATTAACTTAGTGAAGCGCCAGAACAGATACTACATATTGAAAAAACAGTATTTATTTCCAAAAAGATTTAGAACATAAAAAACTTTGAAAATAAATTAGGCACAAGGCCATTCAAAAGTGGGGGAGACAGGTGTGGTCATCCTTGTCACTGTACCTAATGTTTGTCTATCATTTTCCTCGGTAAAATCCTCAATCATTATAATACAAGGGGCGTGCAATAAGTAA
This sequence comes from Euprymna scolopes, assembly GCF_053919585.1. NCBI lineage: Eukaryota > Metazoa > Mollusca > Cephalopoda > Sepiida > Sepiolidae > Euprymna > Euprymna scolopes. The sequence continues at coordinate 97,490,673 of NC_136493.1, forward strand.
TGCCCCTGACCCACTTCCCATAGCAGTAGAGCAACGAAACTTGGCACAGTTATTCGTCTTTCTCTACATAGGAACCACCCAGAGTTATGCATTTCTCCCATCGTTTGATGCAGCTCTGGAGACCGTTTTTGTAGGACACCCCAGGTTGGTCCTCCAACCACGACGTGACTTCAGAAATCAAGGCTGCATCATCTGGGAAACGTTTTCCTTTCAAAAACAACTTCATGGCTGGGAAGAGGTGAAAGGCAGAGGGTGCAAGGTCAGGAGAGTAGGGAGGATGGGTGAGGATTTCACATGCCTGTGCTTCTGATCTAGTGACATGCGAGTTGTGGAACAGAGCGTTGTCCTGCAGGAGGAGGGTACCTTTGTTGATCTTGCCTCGCCTCTTGATTTTGATAGCTTCCCTTAATTTCCTCAAAAGTAAAGCATAATAGGCTCCTGTAATTGTGGTACCGTTTGCCAGGAAATCTGTCATCACTACTCTGTCCTGGTCCCAGAAGACTGTGAGCATGACCTTGCCAGTGGAGGGCTGCACCCTTGCCTTCTTTGGAGGTGGTGAGTCCAAGTGCTTCCACTGCATTGACTGGGCTTTGGTCTCTGGATCATAGGGATGGACCCAGATTTCATCCTGTGTAATCAGTCTTTTGAAAACCTTTGACTCATCTTCTTGGCACATCTCCAAATTCATCCTCGAGCACTCAACACGTTCTCGCTTCTGGAATAGTGTGAGCAACCTGGAAATCCATCTGGCAGACACCTTATGCATATGCAAATGGTCATGAATGATAGTTTCCACAGACCCTGTACTAATCTTGACATCTTGGGCTATTTGGCGAATAGTAATGCGCCGATCTTCCAAAATGGCAGCCTCAACTTTACGGATAGATGCCTCATCAATGGCAGAAGGGAGGGTGACCAGTTCTGGGAGCTGTTTCCACAGACTTCCGGCCATGTTTGAATTCACGATGCACGCGTTTTACAAAGTCATATGATGGGGCATTATCACCATAAGTTTTTTTCATTTCATCAAAAGTCTTCTGTGGTGTGCGTCCTTTCAAATACAAAAACCGGATCACTGCTTGACATTCAACAAGCTCCATTTCACACCTGACTCAGTTCAAACACTTGTAAAACAGAAACCACTATTAGTTCAGAGCTGTAATTTGCCACATAACCCGTAGAGATATAAATCATTGCACATGCAAAATGTCAGCTAGATCAGACAACTGGAAGTGGGTCAGGGGCATTACTTATTGCACGCCCTCGTATCACATTTATTCTAGGGGTCGTCCTACTTAAGATTCCCAAATAGATTTTTTTTTCACTTCGATTTTAGCCCGAAGGCCAGTATAGAAGTTATTTATAGTAAATAATTTTTGTAAATGAAGTTTAAAATAACATTCTCTTAAAAATAAATTCATAGGCTACATATTTGCTGATAACTCCAGCAATATACATGTACTCTATCAACATAAAAAATATGAATCAGCTTAAAAAGGCTTATATGATCAAAACATATCATTTTATTATTATTATTATTATTATTATTATTATTATTATTATTATTATTATAATAATAATAATAATAGTAGTAGTAGTAGTAGTAGTAGTAGTAGTAATTAAACTTAAAAGGAGGAAAACAGCTTTGAATATAGCTTGGATAGATCCACAAAAAAAAACACATGATATGGTGTTGCAGTCGTGGATATTTAGGACGCTTAAAATGATAGGGGGTCACTAAAAATATAATCGAGTTCATCGGGAAAATATGAGCAGATAATATCACATGCAAAATCTTCCAAGGAGATTCCTTTTCACTACTTCTATTTGATACCATAGACACATGTACTAAGATAGACAAAGATGGTATACCAACTCGAGAAAAATAGACCGAAGATCAGCCACATGTTATTTATGGGTGATTTGAAATTGTCTGGCAAAACAAATAAGGAAATTGACTTTTTGGTCCAACCTGTACAGCAATGGAGTGAAGACATTAATATTGAGTTTGGAATTTCCAAATGTGCAGTTGTTCTTAAACAAGGGAAGAGAGTAACTATGAAATGCATCATTTTGCCAAATGGTGAAAGATTAGGAGATCCTGATGCAGAAGACTATATGTACATGGAGATGCTCAAACTGCTCCTGAAAATTCGACAGAATGGTAGGAACAGCAATCAATTGTTGTATTTTGGTACAGTGTAGTTTTTGTTGGATGAGCACAGAAGGAAATGAAACAGTTGGATATAAGTCAAGTATGCAGCACTTCACTCAAATTCTAATGTGCTTATGCTATGCATTACAAGGATTGAAGAATGTATCAGGGAAGAGTTTAGAAGTGTGCACCACTACTTGGCTAACAGTCATGAAGTGTTACTTGCAGTAGTGGCGAAAGAGGAAGAGCTAGATAAACAATCACTTAAAAGCAGATGTACAAGGAAAAAATCGAAGCAGAAAAGATGACTGGGAAAAAAAATGTGACTTCATGGTCAGTTTGAGCGAGATATTAAGAAACTAAAATGTCAGCACTTGTTGAATTTTCTTTCAAAACGTGACTTGAAAAAAATAAACAGAAAATCTTATATTTGATGCTCAGGAGCAGGCACTAAATAAAATGCAATCAATAGAAACATGTCCAGGAAGGACTGTTCTGATAAGTATAAGCTGTGTCCTGTGACTCTTGAAATTGTCACAAATTGTTAGTGCATGTTCTACACATGCTCCAAAAGAGTACAAACGATGTCCTGACAAAGTATGTGCAAATCTGCATTGGAGTTTGTGCCAGAAGATTGAAATCCAAGTGGTGGTGGTGGGGGGGGGAATGGTACCAACAGCACCCAGAAACGGTAGTAGAAAAAGAGGACATCAGGATTTTCTAGGATTTCATGGTTCACTTTGAGTGAAAGATATTGTAGTTTGGAATAAAAACACCAATGAATGCCAAATTATTGATCTGGCTTGTCCAAACTATATCAACATGGCAGGCAAGAAGAATGAGAAACTACGTAACTGGAGATTGCTAGGTTATGGAACAATAAAACTTCCAAATATCATAAGTGCGCTGGGATCAATTCTAGATAATATGAATAAACAGTTGAACTCCTTGGGAATCAAGTACAACATCATCAAACTTCAGAAGTCGGTTCTGCTTTGCACAACAAACATCTTACGCCAGGTGCTTTCCTTTTAAATAACTATTTGAATATGTTTGAATATGCTCAATGAGTGAAAAATTAACGTGGGTAAAGCATGGCAACGCTGTGAAGTTAGGAAACTCATGACCATGCATAGTGCACTACACCCGAAAGATTATATTGACCGACTCTACGTAAAAAGGAAAGACGGTAGGAGGGGACTGGTTTTTATAGAAGACTGTGTGAATGACACCAAAAAAGAACTAGAAAAATACATAATGCAAAACACTGAAAGAATAATCATAGCAGCGAGAGACACTGAAAAAATCAATAAAACAGAAAACAGAGAGACAAAGGATAGGACAAGAAAAATAAAGTGGGAAGAGAAACAACTACACAGAAGATGCATAAGGATGACAAAAGATGAAAATAACGAAAACACTTAGACATGGATGCGAAAAAGACACATAAGCCGAGAAACTGAATCCCTAATAACTGCAGCATGAGACAATTCGATAAGAACACCTATCCTTACATCATCAACGCTCTGATCCCCATCTGGCATTAATTGTGATGGATGGCTCTCGTCTGGGTGAGGCTCCGTGTTTTGACAAGCTTCTGGGTTTGACCTTTACTCCTGATCTGAAATGGAACACGTACATCAAGTCTGTTGCCAAGGTCGCTGGAAAGATGGTGGGATCCTTCTACCGCTCCAGAAGATATCTCACTACTGATGCAATTCTCTATCTATATAAAAGCCAAGTACGTCCAAGGATGGAATACTGTTGCCATATCTGGGCAGGAGCTGCTAAAAACAGCCTATCCTGCCTTGACAGAGTACAAAATAGACTTCGTGGCTTAGTGGGGGATGCCCTTTTCTCTACCCTGCAACCTCTCTCCCACAGAAGAGACGTTGCGAGCCTGTCCTTGTTTTATCGTTATTTCCATGGCAGATGCTCGTCTGAACTCCAATCTCTGGTCCCCCCTCGCCAATCTTTCACGAGAAACACCCATCTAGCTGAATCCACTGTGAGAAATTTCCCCCACTCTATATCTGTGCCTAAATCAAAATGCGGATTCCATGAACAAAGCTTCTTTCTTAGAACTGCACGCCTGTGGAACTCTGTTCCGTCCGCCTGCTTCCCTCCGGACTACAATTTGGATGTCTTCAAGTCCAATGTTAACAAATTCCTAATGAACCGCCCCCTTAAGTAAACACTTCAGCAAATCTCCTCACTAACTTAATGTACTTGCAATAACCCTTATCCCTGAGTGGCTTCCGGGCCTTGATAAATGGTGATCACTGTGTAAAAAAAAAAAAAAAAAAAAAAAGAACAAACCACATCAAAGCAAAGGTGGACAAAACACAGCAAATGCAGACTCTGTGAACAAAGAGACGAGACGATAAACCATATAATTAAATGAATGCAGTAAACTGGCACAAAAGGAATACAAGAACAGACGCAACCAACTGGGAAAGGTAGTACACTGGGAGTTATACAAACAACTGTATCTTGAACGCACAGACAAGTGGTACAAACATAAGCCGGCAACAGTGCTTGAAAACGAGAATCACAAAGTCCTATGGGACATGGATATTCAAACTGATAAACCCATCCAAGCAAAAAGACCGGATGTCATAATAATTAACAAGAAAGAAAATGCCATGTCAAATCGTAGACTTTGCTCTTCCAGCTGACCACAGGATGAATATCAAAGAAAAAAAAAAAAAAAGGAGAAACGGAGCAAATACACAGAGCTAGCCAGAGAGCTGAAAGGGATATGGAAGATGAAGAAAAAATTATACCTATAACAGTGGGAGCACTAAGAACAATCCCGAAAAACTTTGAAAAAAATAATGAGAGAAATTGGAATCAAAGGAATGACTGGAAAAATACAACAAACAGCAATAATGAAAACAGCTGAAATATTAAGAAAAACCCTTGAATGTGGAAACTAACACACAGGAGCAACAAGTGCAGGCCAGACAAACTGCTGCAAAAGGCAAAGCACGAAGTGCTACATGGAAGCAAGAACACTGACGCCCCATATCTATGAGTTCTATAACCACTTTTTCATCCTCCCATTACCACATCACTGCCCCCCCCCCAATGGTAAGACCAAATAACTAAGTAGAGTCCAGAAGGAAGGAAAGACCGAGGAACTGATCAGACCTCCGCCGGATAACTGCGAGGAGAACTGGGACCTTGGGCAGTCTTATTGCCACTCAAATTGCAGTGAAGACACCAATTGCAAGCAACTGTTGTGATAATGCAAATTTATTTGCAAATGTTATCGAAAGACTTGTTGTTACTCAGCTTCCAGGGAACACTACAGGCTGTTTTCAAGGAGAGATCTTTGATGATCTGTGTGAAAGTTCCTTTTGAGTCAATAATAACTGGAATATTAAAGAAAACTGTTGAATGTGGAGACTAACACAAATGAGCAACAAGTGCGGGTCAGACAAAGTGCTGAAGCTCCCATGAGTAAACATCGTTTAGATGTTATTTCTGGTATATGTTTTGAGCAGTCAATCTCCAATTGGCCGAACAGTGATCACACTAACAAAGGGCCAGAATATAGGAGGGAAGGTGGTCATAGTCAGTCTCCTGAAAATGGAGAAGACGAGGAGTAAGAGGGTTCGTTTGAGAAAGAAACTGATTTTCTAGAGCGTTGTCGGGAGTTTGGCCAGTGTACCTTCTGGGCAGGTTGTGTCTCTTGGGGGCTTCAGCCAAAAGACTGTGTAAAGGGACTTATGTATTTTAGCTTGGTCAGGAACCACCTTATTCTGCAAGTCTGCCATTTAGTCTTGAGAATAGCACTTGTAATATCCAAGAAATAAATATTATATATATATATATATATATATATATATATATATATAAGTGTTTTTGCTTGTCTGTTTAAGGAACGGTCTCTACTAAACTCCTCTCTCAATATTTTGTCTACAAACTTGAAACTTGATATATAGAGAATTTGGACCTGTAGAACAAGTTCGATTTGGTTTTTAGCCTATAAAAACAGCTGTTAAGGGGTCAAAATTGGTAAAAACATTGGAACTTGGCAGGCGTAAGTCGACTAAATGTGTCATTTCTACACTAGCACAAATATACATTTACACCTTTCACAACTTTATTAAAGGTGTTTACATGAGTAAGTACATAGTACAGAAAGTAACGAATAAGGCCGGCGAGCTATATGTTTTTATTTCGATTCTAGCTGATGGCACTCAAGTCAGTTTTTAAAACTTTTGAAATCACTACCATACAATACAATAATCAATAGAGTATTGGCTTTATAATAATAAATACAAAACCTGCATGAATTAAAATATATTTAAGCGTATTTTACGACTGGGCAACATGGGACGATTTGCTCTTTGGTTTATAAATTGCGCGTTTTTGTTTGTTTTGGAGGGAGAATTATTTGATGCAGGGCTGACTTGATAGGAGAATAATTTTGGATTGGCAACATTGTTGAATTGAACGAACAAGTCATGTTCCTACTGATAAGTGAATTTTAAGTGAATTTTAGAATAAGCAATTGAATAATAGATCTGTAAATAATGTTTAAAGGAAAAATTTTAAATCATAAATTTCAGATAAGCAAATAACTTTACTAAGCATAAAATAAGAAGCTATGGTTAAATGCAAACGAAAGGTAACATTTTTCCTTTTAACAGATTTCATTAAATACGACAGAAAAATTTGTTTGCATATGTTTGCCGTGATTATATATCTTTCCCGTGAAGATAGATCAATATGGACCCGAAAGTGACAGCAATATAACGGAATACGACAGATGCATAGTTCTTGCTTGAAATAATGACATACGTAAGAAAATTAGAAAGAATTATGCCCCGCATTTGGCTTTAACTATATACAGACACGACGTTGCTTGGGATTGAATGAGGATCAACGAATATTTCACTCTCCCATATTTTATAGCCATCGAAATCGGTGAAATAGCCCAATTTTCGAATCTAATCAGTTGTCTGCTCTAGTTGGGGATCCATCGCAATGCAACGGAAGGAAAATTCACATGCCTCCCATCAGTGACTTAGTCCACAATACATTGCAGTTTACATTACAGTGTAGAGAATCTACTGTTGATTTTATAAAAGAATATATATATATATATATATATATATATATATATATATATATATATATATATATATATATATATATATATATACTAGCAGGGGTGCCCGGCGTTGCTCGGGTGTTTGGAGGTGTATGCTGTGCAAAAAAAGCAAAAAAACAAAAAAATGGTTAATTTTTTAAAACTTTGACCCCTATTATGACCCCTTAAAATTTATTGTTTCGGGCTCAAATCACTTTATTAAGTTAGATCCATGTTCAAGGAACCTATATCTAAAATTTCAAGTGTCTAGACCCAAAATTGTCGGAGGAGTTTGGTAGAGTTCTTAAAGGTCAAATCGTTGAAATTTGACCCCTTAACAGCCAAATTTCTGGCTGACACCCGTCACATCGATTTTCCCAAATCTCAGTACCCGGTATTTCAAATTTCGAGTCTATAGACTAAAAATTGACAGAGTTATTGCGTAGGGAAATGTACACAGACACACAGACAGACAGACACGTTCACTTTTATAGATATATAGATATAGTGTAGAGATGAGTAATATATATATATTAATAGAGTTGAGATGTGTAATATTGGAATCGTTCCATTGCATATATTTAGACATTTAGATATCAAATCATCGTCCAAGTTGTAGTTGAATACAACAGAGTTATTTCCCTTGATTTTTCTAACACTTTTCTCGATTTGATGTACAGTCCTTTTGGTTTATAGTGGTTAATTGTGGATCGTGGAACTGAGTAATTTTTTCTCGAGCGGTTTCGATCCGTGATTGTCATCAATAGCAGTATTTTTGTTGTTACTGAAGAAGCTTTTTTATCGGTTCCTTTTTATATAGATCATTTATTTAAATTTTATTTCTTATTTTATTTTTCATCATTACATTTGTTCCAATATTTTTTCCAATTCCGATAAAATTACCGATTCTGTACGAAATTCCCGATTCCGATACAATTACCGATTCCGATTTTTTAAAAATAAATTTCTAAATATTTAACTTTAAAATTATTATTTCCCTCGATTATCGTAAAAACGCATGTTAAATGTTCATATATTTTCTCAAAAGTGAAAACACACTTCTGTTTGGGGGAGGGGAATGATCTATAGATTTTAGTCATACCGGTACTTTAAAATAAATAAATACATATTTATAATTTTATCATTACTATCAGTAGTGGATGGGGGGGGGCGAGCTGACGTGTGTGAAAATAAGACCTTGACCACGCAAGCAAAAAATTCACTTTCCATTCTTCGGCGATCGATCTGGAAGGTGAATAAAAACTATATAAAACCAATCATCGTCTTGGAGTGAATGAATATTCGTCCAAAACAGGTTTCCAGTCTCCCCTCCAAGAAAAAAATGAATTCCATGTGGAAGATCCACGACGCATGAAGAAGGTATGTCCAAAATACATGTACCACACACACACACACACACACACACACACACACACACACACACACACACACACACACACACACACACACACACACACACACACACAACTGCATATGAACAATTAAATATGAATATACAACAAATGGACAGAACAACTAGACGATCACACACACGGCCACTTTTATGATAATAGTACAACAGATGAAAAAGTGGTTAATCTTGACTTTTTTAGGAGCGCGTGCAGAAGTTTTGTTTTTTTCAACAAATGTACGCATTTAAGGCAATCATATTTGATTCTAACGAAATTTTCTTTCTCGCCTTATTGGAATAAGATAAACATTTATCCAAACATTTTCAACCTTAATTTCACAAAGAAAAAATATTTGAAAACATTTAAAAAACGCCCTATGTACGTTTAGAATTAAGGTTGAACATATATCCTGTTATACAGAAGTATCGTCGAACCGCACTGACGCAAATGAGATTGTAATATAATATTATAAATATTGCAATCATGAAGGGAAGGTTTTTATAATTCATGATTAAAAGTAAAATGCGTTTTAAAATAAAGAAAAAGGAAGAAGAAGAGGAAAGAAAAACAAAGGGGGGGGCAGTCAGCTGATTAGTTTCGCACTCACTCTCTCGAATCTGTGTCGAGGGATTTAAAAAAGAGAAAATGAAAATATGTACATTTAAAATAAGATTACTTTGTGTTCCGTTATGGGTGGAAAAAATGAGGAAAAGCGATCAAAATAAAGCAACGTTATATTTTTCGAAGATCCTAGAGACTCATCATCATCATTATGACGGGTTCCTTGCCTGGACCAATATGACTCTTCCTCTCTAGAGTTTCCTGTCTTCCATCAGCTGCCTCAGATCTTTAAGTTCACAGTTGGCGTCGTGTGCTATTTGCTGGATGTACATGGATCTAGGTCGTACTTTGCTTGCGCGTCCGTGCCGTGGAGTCCATAGCAGTACATCACTCACCAAACCATGCTTGCTTCTTAGACAATGACCAGCAAATCGTAGGCGTCTTTCTCTGATGGTATTAGATATGGCAGGTAGGTTGCCATAAAGTTGCTGCTTCTTGGGATGATTTTGCCAAGATATATTTAATAGTGTTCGTAGCATACGGGTGTATGAGCCGTCTAGTTTTCTTTCCAATCTTTTGGTGAGTGTCCAGATTGCAGCACCGTAAACAAGGACAGACTCTACCACTGCCCTGAAGAACTGCCTTTTGAGTTTGTTGATTAGTCCCGAAGTCCATACTGAACGCAGCCCATCCACTGCGGCCCATGCTTTTAAGATGCGAATTTCGATATCTCTCTTTGTGGAAGCTATGTTGCTGCCCAGATACGTAAACTCAGCGACTTCTTTCAGTGTTGATCCAACTTTCACATTGAAAGTCATAAACTTTGTCTTATCCGCATTAATGTGTAAACCAATGTCATTTGCAGACTTTTCTAGCTTACGTAACAGTGTTTGTGCATCAGCAGTGTTGTTCGCGAACAAAGCAATATCGTCTGCGTAATCTGCATCAGTTATGTGTGCTGATTGATGACGTCTGTTTCTGGATTCATTTACGGTGAAGCCTAGCGTGTTGTGTATAGCAACAGAGGTGCGAAGTACAAAGTCCAGACAGACAATGAAAAGAAAAGAACCCCGGTGCGGATGTCGAAAAATTCAGTGTCTCCATCTGGCGACCTGACCATTGCTCGAGTGTGCTCATATAGTATCATGATAGCATCATGATAGCATTAATGACTTCATTTTGAATGCCATATGCTTTTAATATGCTGGCCATTTTTCCTCTATGTGCGGAGTCGAATGCTTTGGAGAAAACTACAAAGATCGTGACTCTGTGGGAGTTGAACACTCTCAGCCTAACTCGATTGTCGCCCTTTAACTCAGAAGAGCGACCTAGTTACGTCACTTCCTGTTTCTCTTTCCTGTATATATTTATGCAAATAAATTGCATTTGTTTCGTTGATATATAGCGGTATATTTTCGTCTTCATTATGCGACCTTTCGTCTTTTCAATTCCTCTACCATCAAATAAATACAGTCACCATTATATATACATGGGGACGGGATCGTCTAACACGGCAGACCGTCCTGTCCCCAACAATTCCTTCAATTAGTCTCCTAACAGTAAGCATTTGACTAGTAGTAGAGCGCCATTTTGGTTCTTCCTGAGCACTTTTCGATCTTTGGTTGGATACGGTTGAGAAACATGGCATTGTAGATTTTTGTGTTATTCCTCTGCAGATGCTTGGTATGCTTAGGTCACCCTTCTTGAGAAAGGGAAGTATGCATCCTTCCCTCCATATATGAATAACCTTTTGTTTATATTCAGAATTGCATGAATTAAGAAGGATGCCATTTAAACCACATGTCTTCCATACTTCAGGAGGTATGCTATCTTAACCTGCAGCTTTACGATTCTTGGTCTTCTTTAGTATAGTTAGAAGTTCCTCCATTGTAAACTCACCCTTCTCAGTATCGAGTTCCTGTACAACAATCGGCTGAACTGGTTGGTCTGTCACTTCTGGTTTGTTTCCGAGTAGCTTTTCAAAATGTGATTTCCATTTCAAACATGCATTTTCCGGAGTGTTTGCCTTTAACTTAGCTTTGGCAGGTCGTTTGCGCCCAGATATCTCATTTACTACTTGCCAAGCCAGAAAGGATTGTTTGTTATCTGCTGCATTCTGGATTCGATCTATTTGTTCTTGAACATACTTCTGTTGTTCTTATAGGTACATCATACTAAGCTCTTGAAGCGCTTGCTTCCTTAATTTTTTATTCTGTCGAGTGGGGTATTTATGTTGCTTTTTGATTATGTTTTTTTAAAAACTTTTCTCGCTTTGATATTATTTTGTCATTTTTCAACGGCACTTTTCGCTTTACCTTGGGCTTCAGAGGTATACACTTCTTTGCTGCTTCTCAACGGCCAGGTTCACCTAGTCTAATTGAGAAATTACTGCGATTCGCCTGTAGACGTAGCTCACACAGGTGATATTATCCGAGCTATCGAAAGATTCAATATGACTAAATCAAACTAGAATTCCATACCGTATCGACTGCCAGACAGGTAACCAAGGGTCGCTACTTGGTGTGTCGGTACTGGCCTCAGCTATCAACAAGTTTACTAAAGCACCAAAACCTAGGCTAGCAAAATGTAAACATACCATCAAAATATCCACCTTCAATGTACGGACACTTCAACCCACATCTCAAATATCAGAACGTGTTGCTTCATCCAAAGAATACGATATCGATATTGTGTGTATTCAAGAGCACCATCTCTTCCACAACGACATGGACATAAAATACCATGAAATTGGTAACAGCTGGACACTAGTATCAGCGTCAGCATGGAAAAATTCGACAAATAGTACCATTGGGGGAGTCGGACTTCTGCTTAGCCCTCGAGCATTGAAATCATTGAACAGTGCTGAGAAGATAACACAAAGAATAATTCTTGCTACCTTCAGTGGTAATCCTGCTACTACTGTTATTTGTTGCTACAGCTCTACCAACATCAGTGACAAGCAAGAGATCCTGAATTTCTACGATGAACTCTCAGCAATAGTGCGCTCAATCCCCAAACATAATTTATTGGTTATCGGGGATGACATGAATGCGCATATAGGACAGGAAGACAACAAGCATAAGTTCTCTTTCTATGATGGAACAAACCGAAATGGAGAGTATCTATTAACTTTTCTCCTTGAAAACAACCTACAATGCATGAATACCCGTTTTCAGAAAAGACCTGGTAAGCTCTGGACCTATCAATCCCCAAATGGAGAAAGGGCACAACTGGACTATCTTTTTATGAATAAGAAGTGGATCAATAGCTGTCATAACTGTGACGCTTATAGCAGTTTCTATGGTGTCTACTGATCATAGGATTGTAACCTCTAAGTTGAAGTTAAGTCTGCGAGCGAACAAAACTAAACAATCATTTAGACAGCCCTACAACTGGTCAACGTTGTCACATGACAATCAGATCAAACAGAGATTCATATTCGAACTGCGAAACAGATTTGATGCTTTACAAGCACAAGAGCAGGAACCAACTGCTAATATTACCTATGAAAACGTCGTTAGATCGCACCAAGAAGCAGCAAAGAAGTGTATACCTCCTAGAGACTAATCACGCTCAAACTCAAGAGGTATTCTCTCTGTTTACAGAGAGAAGGCCTTTTTAACCGAACATGAATAGCCTCCAACATCTTTAAATGGAATGTTGAGTGAGCACTACTCAGAATTGAAAATGAGTTCGTACTGAAGTTCGCTGCACATGACGGGGTTTTAATTAGATGGTCAGTCATTGAAGACACATATTGAAGTACATCTGTTGTTCGGTATGTCCCATTTCTGATTTTTCTATGTACGGTCTGTTTGGATTCTTCCATCCAATCTCAATGTTGTTCGACCCGTATAGTTGGCACCGCAACTATATTCAAAATTGTAAATTACATTAGTATGGTGATTGGGGAGCGGGTAGAACATATTTTCGAAAGGACGGCATTAAAGTTTTCGTAGAGAACACAACACGTTCGTTTGAAGCAAAATATTTTGCGCCGTTGTGTGGCAAATTTCTCAGTTACTGTCCCTAAACGCGATAATATTAAATATCAAATATTATTATCAGCCCTCAAACATTGTAACTTCAAAGCGCAAAGTGGAAAAAAAGCGCGTGTCGATGCGGGAGAAGAAAAAGCACATGTCAACAGAGTTTTTTTAAAAACCACTTGCTGGGCGATAGGAACTTTTAAATAAGATGCTGGATCCATTTATCATCAGAACTTTTAACAAGATTTTCGGGCGACTGTATACGGTAGACCAAATTACAGACATAACAGCTGATTATAGTAGCAGATTAAGAGACTGTTAATTGATTCCGAGTGGAAAAGTCGGGCGGCTTGGTGTGGAAACGACCGGTAATAATACCTTTATTTTAAACTGGTAAAAAAACTTGTGTCGAAATTCTTTCCTTTGTTTCTTTGTGAGGCTTTCATACATAATGTCGGATCCGTGTAAAAATGTAACGACAACGTTATAATTAATGTTGGGGTAATTAATCGGTATCGGAATCAGTATCGGTTTTAGAAAATTTTCTGCTTATTTTCCGATGCCTAAAAGGATTCTTTTAATTGTCTTTTTATTTGATTTCGTTTAAAGTAAAATCTTCCGCCGCTGGAAGTAATAATAAAATAATAAATATTTATTGATTTCTAAACTACCAGTAAAACTAAAATCGAAAACTCATTCCCACACAAGAGTATTTTTTTTCGTTTGAGAAAATATCTGACATTTTACGTGTGTTTTTACGGTAGTTGAACAAAGAATAACAACTCTATAGTTAAATATTTAAAGATTTATAAAGAATCAGAATCGGAATCGGTAATTTTATCGGAATCTGGAATTTAGTAAGATATCGATAATTTTATCGGAATCGGATAAAATATTGGAATCGTCGCATCACTAGTTAGAATACTGTACTTATACACTCTCAACGTAAATGATCCCAATCAACCCGATTAGCAGCAAGAACACACTGTTTCATCATAGAAGTTGCCAGATGCTGGAAGACTTTCTACTTTAATATTTGCTATCTTCGAAACGATTGCCTTTGAAATTCCCTCCATGCTCCTTGTTTTGTCCGATTGTACCAATATGCGGAAATTTTGATGTAACATGAACAAACATCTTGCTACACAACTCCCCACTTGGGATGATAAATCTGGCCTCTAATTCACAGCAGCCCCTTACGCGTCAATAACAGTTTACTGTATTTGTACTTGGTTCGTCTATCACTCCGTTCGTTGAGTTGATCATATCTCAAATTGAGGCCGACCACACCTGAAAATTCGATGCTGCTGCAGCCATGAGTGCTAGTCATTCGCAGTTCCACCGACGTAGACAGTAGAGGTAAGGGCACACAATCAGTTCGGTGTTTTGTTTCACCGTCTTGATCCAGCTTTTCAGCTGCCCACCGCAACGTTTCTTTCAGTCCTGACGTGGGGCCGGGCCAACGGTTTCACGGATGAAATCGCCTGGTTGTCGGCGAAAACCATCGGAAGCGCCCTAAGAGGCTTGATTGGGCGAGTCGGGATGTTTTGCAGCGTCTGCGGACCATAACTTTGGAGAACAAAGTATGTGCATTGTTTGGGCTGTTTAGAAGTAAAAGGAAAATGTGGCAGCTAACATTCGTGTGTAAAAATTGTTTTATCAGCAAATATACAACTTTTACGTCGGAAAGAAAAGAATAATAGAAATCATGACATTGGATAACATTTAATTTATTACTGAGTTGGTGTGGACGAACGCAAAAACGAGTTAAGAAACATGTAATACTTAAGCAGTGCTCGAAGAAATATTTAAGGATTAGTATTAAAGAAAAAGTAAAATGGTTGCCATTACAGCAAGAAAACACACGTTGAATAGGGAGGAAATGAGAATATGTGTGATAACACGGTACCATATAAACTGTAATTATAGTGAAGTCTCTCTAAATATGTACAATAAAGTCGTTTGACCAAGGAGAGTTGATTGACTTCATGAGGAAAATTCCCAACAGGTAAAGCTGTCAGTATCGTTCAAAGCCATGCTCAGAAAGGAGATAGCTGGTAGGAATAGTTTCGTTCTGAATTTCCTCCTGTGTGTGTGTGTGTGTGTTTGTGTGTGTGTGTGTGTGTGTGTGTGTTGGAGGGGGGTAGAAATTGCAAATATTTTCACCAGAAGCTCCTTCTAATGTTGCTACGAAAATATACATCCCAAGGAGATAACACTAGTCTAACAAATGTAATGAAGTTGGATGCGATGTCATTCAAAGGATGATAATTTATTTATTTCATATTGCCTAGATAAATCCATCATTGATTTAAATCATATATTTTGTAAACGTTTTAAAAGATACAAAATTCCCAAATCTTAAATATTGCGTTTAATCTACAGTCTTATTAGCTAAATAGATCGCTATTATATTTTAAGTAAATGTAATACCTTAAGACAGATTTAAATCCAACTTTTATATTTACAGCCGGAATTATTTATTCAATAAATAATCTGTACTATTATATAAAAGGAACTTTATCTGTCTGTGAGTCTGTGAGTTCGTTCCCTATGTACTCAAAAACGGATGGACCGATTTTTATGCAATTTCATACAAATGAACCTTAATTATCTAGATGTGTTCTTAGATAGGTTTGTACCGGAATGTCTTTGATAAATATCGATAATAGATAATCGAAATAATTCGATGAAAGATTTTAACCAAAGTTAACACCTTACACAGCTTAGTATCACAAGTGCATAAAATCAAAAGTGCATTTGAGAAGTTTTATTACCACACAAGTTGAAGGGCCGGACACGTAAAATCAACAATAGGTTCTTTGATACGACATGGTGTAGTTAGAAATGTTTCTGTTTAGAGCACAATTAAAACATGATATTTGACTTTTGTATTCTACACTTTAATTCAAACCATTATATACGTATATAAAAATAAGTTTATAAAATGAACAGTATGTTCTCTACAGTGTAATGTTTACTACAATGTATTTTGAACTTAGTCCCCATAGGGAGGCATATGAAGTTTCCTCCGGGTGCACCACGTTGAGACCCCAATTAGAGCAGGAAATCAATCGATTTCACTGAAAAGAAAATGGGTGAGTTTACCGATTACGATGACAAAAAAAATATTGAAGTGAGAAACATTCATTGGTTATCATTCAGTCCCGGGTCACGTCGGGTATCTTTTTAAGTAACTACTAAGTGTAAAGTAAACAGTGTCATATTTTGGCTGTGCTTATAAAAAATGACAGCATAAAATATAATGATGTATCTTTATTTATCTGTGGAAGTGAAGGCGTGTGGGTTAGTGAGAACGGAAAAAGCATGCACAGAAATTTTATGGATTTTCTCGGATCTGAAAATTTGTGACACACACACACACACACATCTCCACCAGAAGATACCCATTATGAGACTTCGCTGTCAATTTATCAAGACCCCAAGACGTCCATTCTGCTGTCGCTAATTTTTGCAGGCGGTTTCAATCAACAATAGTTTTATTTTTGATAATCCGTCATATTCGGGGTTTTTTTTCGACTAGGTGGCTTGACTTCAACCAGCGATTATTTTATTTTCTACAATCAATCATATTATATTTACTTTTTAGGATTACGTGTGCGCTTGTGTCAAGCATGCACACTTCTGTTAAACGACTTTTTCGGTGTACCCGGTCTGGGTATTTAATAGCATTATTTTTGTTAGTGATGGGACGATTTCAATATTTTTCTGATTCCGATACAATTTCCGATTCTGTTATAATTTACCCGATACCGATGCAATTATCGTTTCCGATTCAGATTCAGTTTTAAATTTCTAAATATAGAGTCATTTTTTGTATAGGCGGGCGAATTACCGCAAAATCATGTAATATATGCATATATTTTCGCAAATATAAGAATACACTTATGGGTGTGACCTACAGATTTTAGTTTAGAATCAATAAATCTTCATCATTTCATCATTAATACGAGCTGTGGAAAATTAGCCTAAAAAAAAAAATAAAAAAATAAAAACAATAAAAGGAATTGTTTAGGGTATCAGAAAATAGGAACAATTTTTTTGATTTCGATACCCCAAAAGTTTCGATATTTTCCATTCGTAATTCCTGTTCCAATTAATCGTCCCAACACTAATTTTTATAAAAGCGTTAACACTAAATTTCTTCTAAAATCATTTTTGGGAATTATAAAAATAAACAAATATTCAAGTTCAGGATATATTTTCTAAGTATAACGGTTTGGAATTTTTGAGATGAGGATGGATTATTCGTATTATTTGGATTTTTCGGACTACTGTTCTCATTTGGAGTGTGATTTGCACAACGTCTACAAGAACCCATGGCAAAGTGGATAGACTAATTGATAAAATTCAGTTGTAAAAGTTACACTCTACTGGAGGTTGAAAGTTCAATCTTCAGTAAGGATGACACCCAAAATACAATTGTGAATTACTTGGGATTTCTACCTAGTAATAACTGCCGGAACGAGAGCATGCTACACCCATGGATTAAATAAAAGGTTCCATTCGAAATTCCATGCAGATTCCTGAGTTCGACACAAATATTCTCGAGTTCGACACAAAGATCCACGAGCTCGACAAAAAATCCTGAATTCGACAAAATACACTGGAAGAAGATCAGAAATTACATCGATTGAAACGTTGTGAAAATAACACTGAAGATGAGAACAGTAGTCCGAAGAATTAAAATCATAAGAATGTTTTCTAAGTGTTGGCATTAAAAAATATGATTTACTGTGTTGTATTTTTCGTATTTTATCTTTCTCAAAATGGAAATAATTGGGACTAGAAAATGTGCTTAAAAACCGATTGATTGGTGTGAGTTTTGACACTTTTGCGAGACACAGACAGAATACGGCAACAAAACAGTTGTGGCCTTCGGGACAAAACCACAGTGTAGTATCTGTTCTTCAGATGCTGCACTTCAGTTTCTTGTTCTCTGTCAGTGGAGGAGAAATCCTTCACGACTGAGACAATTTTTATTTTTGTTCCTTTTATCCACGTTAAAAAACGACCCTGGTGTCTAACTCTGTCCCGTGGGGAGGCATTGTAAATAGGAACATTGCATTTAATTGACATTTTTCGATTTGTTAGATAGATCGTTATTTAATACCAACATTTCAAGTATATGTTTCCCACACTCTTTATCTGTGCCTAAACCTAAATGTAGATTCCATGAACAAAGCCTCTTTCTTAGAACTGCACGCCCGTGGAACTATCTTCCGATTGCCTGCTTTCCAGCTGACTACAATCTGGTTGTCTTCAAGTCCAATGTAAACAAGTTCTTGATGAACCGGCCCCTAAGTAATCCAATTTACAAAATTGCCACTACTTATGTTTACTACGCTATAATCACATTGACTAATGTATACCCATTAATCCTTATCCCCGAGTGGCCTCCGAACCTTGATAAATGGTGATTCCTGTGTAAAAAATACGTTAAATATGTTAAAATCCAACTGTAGATTTGCAACTGAAATTATTTAGTCAATAATTAATAGTTTCTAAGTGTAAAGTAAGTAACGTTGTTTCACTTAAAAGAATGACGACACACTGATATATAAAAATATGACTATTTTTTTTATTGTCGGTGGCGGTGAAAGAGTGTGGGTTAGTGAGGAAAGTAAGAACGTCCATAGAATCTGGCGGGATGGTATTTCTCGTTTCTGGCAATTTTTGACACTCACTATATCACACACAAACGCCTACTATGGGACTTTGTTGTCAGTGTATTCGCTTCCTTAAGATGTCTTTTCGACGACGAGGCATTCCTTTTTGCTGTTAGCTTTTTCAAGCTATTCCAATCAGCAATAGTTTTATTTCTGACAATCCATCATATTTGTTTTCTTGATCAGGTGTCTTGAGTTCAACCAGCGATTACTTTATTTTCTACAGTCGATTTATTATGCTGTTTTCTTTTTAAGATCAAGTGTGTGCATGTGTCAAGTGCGTATAGTCCCGTCAAATGACTTTTTAGGTATACACGGTCTTAGTATTATTTTTTATACAACAACATTAACGTTACTTTTGTTCTAATTTTTTGGACGTAAGGGCTACTAATTGGGGTCATGCATAAGAAAGATTAACAAGATGTTGGTTTACGTTACATTTAATCTTCTGCATGGTAGTACAGTCAGAAAAGCAGGTAGCAGGAGGGAATTCGGAAGTCTAGTTGTTCAAAGGAAGAAGCTATTAGAGTAGAAGGCTTTCTGGCATTTTTGGACCTCAACAGTGAAGGGGTGTGATTTTGTTGCTAAATGGGTTTGTAGGAGATACGTACGTCGAGGGGGCACAAGTGCAATGAGTTCATCAGCGCGGCGATGGGACAGAGGTTAGAGTCTAGTTGACAAAACGGGGCCTATTAAATTGGAGACTTTTTTTTTTTTTTAACCCTATCCAAGAAGGAGAGAATAGTGGTTACTGTTTGATATTATAAAATAAATAAATATTCAAGTTTAGGATTTTCTATGTGTTGGCATTGAAAAAAAAATATTTCCTGTGTGATATTTTTAGTACTTTATCTTTCTAAAAATGGGGAAAAATTTGGAATAGAAAATGTCCGTCGTGTGAACCGATTGATAGTGATGAGTCTTATCACTTTTGAGCAGTACAGACAGGATGCGGCAACAAAGAAGAATGATGAACACGGGAATTACGCCGAAAAAAAAACAACAACAAAAAAACAAACAAAAAGAAAAAAAAACAAATAGCCGGTTTTATTTAACCAGAGGATAGAATTACGTCGCCGGTGTCGCACATTCGTTAATGTTGAGTGTGTGGGGTCGGATTGCTTCTCCAACGATGATGTTCGAAGTGTTGACGTCACACTACGATTGAAGGACGAGAAGACTGTAAGAGGAATGGTCCGTCTCATTGCAGTTGAAGGGTAACTGAGAGAACGACAAGAGAAATGGTCTCATCTTAGTGTAATTGAAGGGCAAATCAACGGGCTGAAGGAGAAAGGATCCGTCGCACTGCGATTGAATAACAGCTGTGTAAACTGAAAGGGAATGGTCCGTCGAACTGCGATTGAAGGACACCTCGTCAGACAGGAGAAGAAATTGTTCGGAAAAAGGCAAAGTTTATACTGAGAAACACAGAGATATTCACAATAGATTTAGTCCGTTGTTGTCCTGAAAAGGACGAGGTGTGTCATGTAAAGGATAGCGTATTTTCAAGAGACTGCTCAAGTCAACAGCTAAACAAGCGAATTTTATTGAACGTCTGACGAAGTCGTCCGAACATTATCAGGAGCAATTGATCGAATCAACAGCTAAACTAGTGGTGTAGATAAATAGTCGCTATACGATCTGATCGAATTAGCTGATCATCTGAGTTAGTGTAATTTACCAAACTTCAGCAAGCGCCCTGTTGTCAGACATAAAATAAATGAATTGGGTCAGTAATTCAATACGGTTTCGGGACAAGAGATTAGATGCGCCAAAGTTTCGGGGGGGGGGCACAACACGCTAGTGGAGGAGTGATCAGCAAAGTGGCCAAGATTATCCTCAGCGTAAAACAAAAATGAAGTATTCATTTTAAATAAATTAATAAGTAATTATTGCAAATTCCGTTAAATTAAAAAAAAAAAATTCACCAATTTTACTCTTTCTTTTTGGTGCCGTTTTCTTTTTCTTTTCATTCTAATATCTATCTTCTCCCATAACGGCTCTAGTTACGTTTTCTTTCTTTCTTTCTTTCTTTCCTGTTTTCTCCTTTTCGTTCTATTGTACTTATTCCTTCATCTTCCCAGCTCCAACTTTTCCCTCTTTCGTTAATTCATTCTTTCTTTTCTTTCTTTTTTTTTGTTGGTAAATTATTTCCTTCTCTTCGTGAGGAACAATTCATATTTTTTTCTTCATTTCTTTATTCTTGTGTCTTTT
>NC_136493.1:97514297-97521797 GCF_053919585.1 Euprymna scolopes
AGTCAAGGGGAAATGGGGACCAACTCCCCGGGGAGTAGGGGAGCTGGATAGTGACAATTAGTATGAAGGATTGCCCCTACATTGACCAAGGTCTTATATGTGGGGTTGCCCCCACATATGGTCTTTTCTTGTAGTATCTGCTGGAACAGATACTACACTTTGATCTTGTCCCGAAGGCCAAGTTATATACAATTTATGAATTTATTACAAGTTTGTTTTCAATCAGTGTGAATGTGTGTGTGTATGTGTGTGTGTGTGCGTGTGTGCGTGTGTGCGCGCGCGTGTGTGTGTGTGTGTGTGTGTGTGTGTGTGTGTGTGTGTGTGTGTGTGTGTGTGTGTGTGTTTGTCAGTGCAGGAGAAATTGTGCATATACGGTTTTTGTCAGTTTATAAACATGTGTGAAATTCGATGCACATAGGCTGAATGGTTATTCTCCTCCGCGGGATTTGAGTTAGGGGAAGCTGAGTGTAATGTCGTGTTCGTTAGATGTCTTGTTTCTGATTATATTGAACTCTGCGAGGTTTTGGTTATGGAGGTTAGTCGCAGATTTTATAAAAATTGATATTTCACACAAGCGCGCGAAGTGAATTGTTTCAAACGAGCTGGAATTATTTTCATTTATTGAAAATAAATCTGTTTAACACGTTTATGTAATTTTTTTTTTCGAGGGCAGACGTAGCACGAAGTTATTAATTTGAATTTATCTCCACGATAAGAAAGGAAAACGTAAGCTAAACTAACCGAGAAAGAAATAGACTAATTTATACAAGTTAGTATAGTAACTTTTTACGATCGTTCGTATCGGAACTCTGCCTCCCTATAGTGTAAAATGATATGGCTTGTTCTTCGATCTCAGCCGACTTTTTCTTCAATGTCATGTTCGGTTAATAAGTTACTGTGGATGTTTACGTTTCTTAGCTTCCTTTTCCTCTTTCTTTCGGCTAGCTGTAATATTACGAGAAATTAAAAACAACAAAAAATTAGGCCATTATTTA
This sequence comes from Euprymna scolopes, assembly GCF_053919585.1. Taxonomy (NCBI): domain Eukaryota; kingdom Metazoa; phylum Mollusca; class Cephalopoda; order Sepiida; family Sepiolidae; genus Euprymna; species Euprymna scolopes. The sequence continues at coordinate 97,515,293 of NC_136493.1, forward strand.
CTTCTGAGGTTTAGTTTACTTATTTCATCAATATAGAGCAGTATACAACTGAGATTAGCTGCAAATTTCCTAAAAACTCCAGGAAGGGGGGCATTTTGAAAAAGACGCCTGATAACTTTGACGTCGTACATCCTAAAAGGCAGTACTGATCTTGCTTCTCTGTCACGTACTTCATCCCATGACGACATATCCGGCAACATAGTCATAACTCTAACCCAGTTGCTCCTAAGAATGATTACTGGAGTGCCGCGAAGTGATAATAGCTAGCAGCCATTAAATTTCATTTTCTTGAATAAAAACATTTAATTTTTTAATCATGATGACTCCGCTCAATTCAAAATTGCTGATTTCTGGAATCTAAACGTTTCGTGCATATTAATTGGTAAGCTTTTTTTATGGTTCATATCAGTGATGGGACGATTGATCGGAATATCAGGAGTTTTTCAAATTATCGAGAATCGGCATTAAAGCTGAATAATTCAGACCAGAGTTCGATACCAAAACGATATCAGATATTTAATACAGAATATGTTGATTTATGTGAATAAAAATTCTTCTCATAATCTTGTTTGTGTTATATTATTGTTTTATTGAAAAAGGCGTCAGGCGTAGAATATATATATATATATATATATATATATATATATATATATATATATATATAATGGTTCTCAACTTTTTTTTTTACATTTATTTGATTTTCGAGGCACACTTATATATATATATATATATATATATATATATATATATATAGGTGTGCCTCGAAAATCAAAAAATAAAGCGTATATATATATATATATATACGTTTTATTTTTTATTACCGTATCTTTCTGTTAAGTTACATTATTGTTTCAGCTACCCGGTCGTTTTTTTGGCCGTCTATAGCTTCCTCAGACTTTTACAGAAATGTTCGTTATTATGGGATGAAAGAATGAAAGAGTGAATGAGGTTAGGGGGGTGCGAGGAGGGCGGAAGAGAGAGAGAGAGGAAGGGAACTAGAGGGAAGGTGGGAGGGGGCGTTTGGTATGTTGGTAATGCTTTAGTTTTGGAGTTTAAGGAACTTGTGGGGGAGGGTCTGGGAAGTTCATTTCTGGTATGGCTGAGGGCATAGGGATACATGGAGGGGGAAGGGGAATATGTGGGGGTGGGAGGATGCGGGTTACTTTAAAATTCGAGTCTTAATGATAAAGTTTTTGGCGTCTCGTTGGTGAGATGATTTCTTGGTAAGTATGCCTTGACCTGTTGGGTGTTCGCTTATGTTTGGAGGCGGAGGGGCTATGATTCGTTTTATTTATTTAGTTTTTATTTTGTTGTTAATTGTTTGGAGAGGGTTAGCTAGCGGCTAATATATATTTATAGGTGTGCCTCGAAAATCAAATAAATGTAAAAAAAAAAAAGGTTGAGAACCATTGCTCTAGCCTGTTAATTTCTAGTGGAATTTTCCACTACTTTAACCTTTATAATTATTATTATGTTAGAAACTACCGTTTTTTAAATATTATTTTACACACTAACCTTACTGCAGATCGTTTGACAATAAAGTCTCTTGCAGAGATTCGAGGAAAACAAAAATGAAAAAAAAATTGCAGTCATGCGCAAAATACGACCATATTACTTTCTAAATGGCACGCCTAATTTCACAAGGGAAATAACATTTGCTAACAATTTTATTAGTTTTTATTAAAATATTTAGTTGCTGGTCCCATGACATGTTAAATTCCTTGTAGTGTCACCGGACCGAACGTTAAAGTTATTCATAGTAGAATTATTTGTGGAAGCAGAATGCGAACTTTACGTTAAGTGAAGGAAAAATATAAATACACGTGTGGAGGTTGCGAATGAACTGAAAATTAGACAATCTGACGTTAAGATGAGAATCAGACGCCGCTACTGTTAATATTCAAACAATAAACGTAAAGCTTATACATACATATATACGTTCACATGAAATTAGACATAAATGTCTTATAACGTGCACAACTGCTTCTACTTAAGTATCTTATGGCTTACACATATATATAAAAAAAAGAAATAAACACATACGTCAAGTAAACATTAATCGATGACGCAGAGGAATAGTCGACAGCAAACTGTCAGATAAAAAATTCGCATCATGCTTTTTTTTATACGTTTTTTTTTTCCATAAAATAAAATTTTATTGTGTCATTGTTTTGAATTTCTTTTTAGTATTATAAACCATAGACTACTTCATGAAATTGATCCCTTTATAAATTTTTAAACATTAATTATTTTATCTGACACTGTTTGCTGCGGACTTCGTGTAGCCTATTCTCTTACATCGTCCATTAATCATGTCATCATTGCTGCTAATAATGTTGCTGTTGAGCAAATCGGATTTCTGCACAGAGTCCAAACAATCATGCGCTATAATTGTCTGGTTTACATGAAGTCTTCCTATTATGTCGTACCTGCACGTCATATCTTCAAGGTTGCCGGTTAAAAATCGCGACACCCAGAACTGCGGGATTCAGCAATCATATAGCCAAGAAAGGTTCGCCTCAGAATACACAAAGAGCGACGATTCTGCTAGATTTTCATGAGAGTGTTCTTGACCGGCTAACTCTGACACTACTATGTTGTTATCTGCCCTTCCACGACGAGAAAATTGAATTTTAGTGGGAGCTGCTGATGTTATTTTATTCTGCGTTTTTTTTGTTTTTTTTTTGTAAAATTTATTTTTCGTTATGCACAATTACAAAAGTAAAAACAAAAAACAATGCGACTTTTTATGTAAAGTTTAATGTAATACTCATTCATTTAGTTTGAATCGGATGATTCTATTGTTGGCATCGATCTCTTCGTTTTTTTTTTTTCAAGTTGGACACCGACGCCAGACGGCTCGGCCAACGAAAATCGACCATGTCCTCGTGTCTATATTCTTGGCAAACGACTCTCTATTCCAGTATCTGAACCAGCTACTTCAGACTGCAGTACTTTCTAGAAAGACATTATTTCTTGAATTTGATTTTTTCTTTCTATGCAATGCAAATGCATTGAATGGGTATTATTTTATTCTTCCCCCGCCTTTTCTTTTGTCAAATTTATTTTTCGTTATGCACAATTAAAAAAGTAAAAAAAAAAAACAACACAAAAAAACAACACAAAAAAAAAACACTTTTATGTAAAGTTTAATATAATATTCATTCATTTAGTTTGAATCAGATGATTCTATTGTTGGCATCGGTTTCCTCGATATCTTTTAACTTAGACATAGACACCAGCCGGCTCGGCCAACGAAAATCGACCAAGTCCTCGTGTCCCTATCCCTGCTGGCGAACGCCTCTCGGTATCGGGATCTGGAACAGCTGCTTCCGATCGCCGAATTTTCTAGAAAGACATCATGTACTTACAGAAAGGGGGGGTACGTGAAAATTGGGAGCAACATAATTGAAAGTATTAATGTATTTATTTATTTATTTTTTAATTTATTTTTATTTCGGACTATTATTCTCATCTTTATTAGTTGTTGTTTTTTCATCTTTTATTAGTTTGTTTATTCACAACGTTTCGGCTAACTATTCCTCTGGCGTTCGTCAGGTGGTAACCGCGACGGATAGGAACTTCGAATCTTCTAACTGCATTCTCAGCCATCACTGCCATCCGTAGTTGTTGTCGTCTCACCACATTTTTGGCCAAGTAAACCTCTGGCACGCTTTTGGGTGGGATTGAAACCGCTATCTTCATATAATAAAAATAAAAATAATAGAAATAAAAAAAAAATAAATAATAAATAAATTAATATATATAATGCTCATCTCAAAACGAATTCCAATTAAGGAATAATATATATAATTGAAAGTGTTTCTGTAAAACAAATTGAATCACGAACCTGCCACATCCAGTTTGTCAGTTCATGTCGTTAAACAGTTAACTACAGTCTCCTCCCTATGTTGTCCTCGATAAACGGATCATAATTTATATTGAATACGTTACTGTCTGAAGCATTCGTTTTTTAAAAGACATTTTGATGAATCTGTATTTTTCGTTTGTCCATTACTTGAATTATCTATAAATTAATAGGATAGCGTGTGTGTTATTTATTTTGTGTGTCACGCTTACATCCGAGTGACTGTTGTTTAATTGTTATGGACTTCCATTTCTTGTAATAAATAATTTTATCAGCAATTCTTCATAAGTTTTGGTTTCGGTTTCGATTATAGCTAATGGCACTCGAATAATCTGTTTCTTTTTAAATAAATATTTTTTATCAAGAATTCTTCATAAGTTTTGGTTTCGGTTTAAGCTGATGCACCCATGTCATACGGGTATATATATATTTTTTTATTTTTGAAATCGCAACGTTATAATACATAAAACTCGATAGAACATTATCTCTATAATAATATATACGAAATCTGCAAGAATTAAAATATATTTAAGCGTACTTTACGATCGGGCTCCGCCGGGCGTCCTTGCTAGCTTAGATAAATACTTTTACAGTATTAACAAAAGAACTACAATAATATCAAAGCGTATCCATTTACCCTGAACATCTACAGAATGCGAACATCAATATATTACATATGAATGTGGAATTTCCAAAGGTTCCACTAGTTGACGGTAATATTAAAGCAATATCCTGATTTCTAGTCTCTCTAAAAATACAAACAACCTCGTTTATAACTTACTCTACCCTTTCATATGCGTTATATTATCACAGCTATATAAAGATTAAAGAATATCGTAATTCCTTTAGAGTAGAAAACAAAATTAAATACAGGAGTGGAACTAGTGTCAGAATAATTGATCAGAATCAGAAAAATCGGAACTTTTGCGGATATCGGAATCTGTATCGAAATTGTTATCAGAGTCGGACAAAAATTGAGCCTTATTTCCGATTCTATAAACGATTCTTTTAATTGTTTCATTTTGTCTTTTTTTCTTCTTCTAAACTTAATTTTCAATGGCTTGTACAAATCCGATGCCTCCGTTTAGTCTCGAAAGACAAAGGATACCCCCCCCCTGTAGGAGCAGCTGCGCGTGTAATGGTGCAGCAAGGATTGCACAATCCCAACCAAACCTCTCCTGAATCGGCACTGCCTGAGTCCAATGACAAGGAGAAGTCCAGGACGACTGGAAACAATGCCGAGATAATCTGATGCCTCCCTCCTATCATAAAATAAACAACTTTATAGCTAAATATTTAGGGATTTGAAAAAGAATCAGAATCACACACCATATTATTATGTTTGCTCCAAGCCAAAATGACAAACTTATTTTATCATATTTATTTCTAATTTTACACGTATTATCAGTTGGCGTGTAATCGCATGGACAAACGCACGCACGCACGCACAGGCACACGCACACACATTCACACACAAAGTAAATTTATATTTTCCATTGACAGCTTGGGGGCAAATTGTAAAATTATACACGTATTATCAGTTGGCGTGTAATCGCACGTACACACACGCACGCACGCGCGCACGCGCGCACGCACGCACGCACACACACACACACACACACACACACACACGCAATCAATTTATATTTTCCATTGACAAGTTGAGGCAAATTGTAAAATTTTATGTAATAAAACTCACATAGTCGTAATGGCGATTCAGTTTTTAACATTGTTTCCTTTTGTCACGAAAGAACGGATAAGTTTTCAAGGATATATATTTATTTTTAAAATCTGTAACGATCCCTTTAGCTACACTCGATATTACAGGAGGAGGAGGAGGAGGAGGAGGAGGAAGAGTGGCTTAAATTCTAGTTCTTCCATAGAGTCACCATAATTTCTTACCATTCATCGCTTTCAGACCTTTTAAAAAAGTCAAAGATTCCATTACATACCCTAGTAACATTAGATCACATTTGTTCTGTAAAATATTCAGCTTTGGATGTTTAACACGTACTTAATGACCTCCCCCCCTTCCAATATCATGTGAACGGCCGCCGCCATTTGAACATTTTACCACGACGACAAGACGATGAAATTACGTTTTTTTAAACTGTATCTATGGAATCGGGTTTCGGGGCGTGGTCTGGTCAATGCCAAGTGTGACCCAACACCCCCAGCACGCCCACGACACAACATTCTTGTTACCCAGGCAGTAAAAATGCGATCGGATGACAGTGTTAATCATTACCAGCTGAGCAATAACGGTTCTTCGGTTTGTCTATTAAGGACGCATATGGAACCAATGATCTAAACTTTAAATGAATCGAGTCCCAGATTTCGTAAAGATCAATGCACAAAGTCCCACATCTGCGCTACCGTTTTGTCTCCAGAGAGTCTTGTAGTTATATTAACTTGCCTTTTATAATCCGGAAAAAACAATCAACAGCATCGAAGTATTTATAAGAAATTGGAAGTCGGGGGTGGAGTCGGCAATTCTTATAACGTCCTAAGAAGGAGTACTCTTGCCACATCTGGGTAGGAGCTACTAATATAACGTTGTGCAGATACCCGGATATAAATGCATGCGAAGTGACGTCACCGGTAGGAAAAAAAAGGGCTATACATAAGAGAACAATC
>NC_136493.1:97526797-97559297 GCF_053919585.1 Euprymna scolopes
TTTAAGTTGGTGTTATTATTTAATTCGGTAGTTGAGTTATGGCTGTTGATAGGTTCTTGTATATTTGGAGTTTTTGATACTGTGCAGCTATAGATAACATTTTTAATTTTACATGAGCCTTGTAGGGGACATTTATTTTTTCTCCTACAGTTACAGTCCGATGTATTTTGTATAGTTGCATTTTGTAGTTTATTAATTTTATTATTATTAGAGCTAATTATTTTCTGATGAAGGTTAGGCAGAAAATAATTAGCTCTAATAATAATAAAATTAAAATTAATAAACTACAAAATGCAACTATACAAAATACATCGGACTGTAACTGTAGGAGAAAAAATAAATGTCCCCTACAAGGCTCATGTAAAATTAAAAATGTTATCTATAGCTGCACAGTATCAAAAACTCCAAATATACAAGAACCTATCAACAGCCATAACTCAACTACCGAATTAAATAATAACACCAACTTAAATCAATCTACCGATCAATTATTAACCAACCCACCACATTATAATCCAACAATAGACCTAACGGAAAATAATCATAATAATCAAGAGGTAATATATATTGGTTCCACATCTGGCCCAATAAAACATAGAATTTCAACGCACAAACATTCTTTTAAAAATAACTCTCTATCAAACCAAACTACTCTATCCAACTATAATCATAATAATCAAGAGGTAATATATATTGGTTCCACATCTGGCCCAATAAAACATAGAATTTCAACGCACAAACATTCTTTTAAAAATAACTCTCTATCAAACCAAACTACTCTATCCAACTATATTTGGCAACTAAAAAATAGCAATATTTCTTTCAACTTAAAATGGCAAATAATTGAGACTTGCAAATCATATAAACCAGGAGATAAATTTTGTACATTATGTACAAAAGAAACCGTAAAAATTTTAAAATATGAAGATATAAAAAGCACAACCAAACTAGTAAATTCAAGACACGAGCTTCTATCGTGTAATCATAAACGTTGGTTTAAATTTAATAAATATAAACCACCTTAAATCATTAAAAATTACTCATTAGTAAAAATGGATTTTTTTTTTTTTTTTAATAAATTAAGTTAAACCAATTACCGCCCTTAGACTCGTAAATCAAATAATAAATAAAGCCATGACAATTATCTCCCCTTAAAAACTTGCAAAAAAAAAAAAAAAAAAAAAAAAAACTCTCTCTCTATAGATATTAACTGTAGCGTCTCTAAATCAAAATACGCTAACGGAAACAATTTACTGCACGAGCGTCGCCCTTTTAAAATTCATCATTCAATAAAATAAAAAGCTATAGCAAACATCTAAATGACTACTTTAAATACAGTTCCTGATTTCAAAAAAAGAAAAACCAAAAGGTAATTATATATCTATATATTTTTAAATCAAATTTATTATGTAAATTCAAAAATATATATATTTTTTCTACTCATTTCTATCTCTAACCTATACCAATTTCCTTATTAATTTTCTTATAAATTTTATATCCAAACCTTTTACTTCAATTTTTCAGATTCATCTGCCTTACTTTTAATGCTAGGTTTATTTTTGGTGTCTTTTCAATTCAATAGAAATCCTCCTAAATTTGCTGATGAGGAGACCGTGCTTACCAAAAAAAACTATGTATAATTATTCTACGTGACTTCATGTATACCACAAATAAAAAGCACGGATTTCCGAAACGATCGTACAGATAATTGACTTTGTTGTTGTTCCTTCTTATGAAACTGATTTTTAATTTAATTAAATTTTGATTTTTAAATTTTAAAAATTTTAAAACTTTTAAATTATAAATCACATTACTTAATATTGAATTAGCTCTAGGACATTTAACTATCGAGCTTATTATATATCTAAATTACAACGAGCATTTCCTGTATTTTAATTAAACTAGTAATTTCACTATTACATTAAAATACACTTAGCTCTTTAGACTATTATTCTAATCTCCTTTAAATTATATATATATATATATATATATATATATATATATATATATATATATATATATATATATATATATATATATCTTTGTGTGTATCCCCGAGAGAAAAGTGTAGATTTAAAAGAGTGTAGCCATCAACAATTGTACTTTGTTTCAAACTGTTATCATTTTTTAGTATTTTAAAATATTTTTATAACGCGTTTCTTCAGATATTTTTATGCAAAGCCTTTTTCGCTAAAAGTTTGAACTTTCTTTTTGGAAAATATTTTATCTTTGCCAACTCTGCAACTTGACTCCTTACCCCCCCCCCTATATTTCTGCCTTGTTTACATCCACTTTTTCCATAGATTATTTTTTATCATCCGCTTTTTCCCCATATTTTATCGTTTTACTCTCCTATATTCAATAAGTACGCATCCGATTATTATTATTATTATTATTATTATTATTATTATTATTATTATTATTATTATTATTATTATTATTATTATTATTATTCTTATTCTTATTATTATTATTATTATTATTATTATTATTATTATTATTATTATAATAATAATAATAATAATTATAATAATAATAATAATAATAATAATAATTATTATTATTATTATTATTATTATTATAATAATAATAATAATAATAATAATAATAATAATAATAATAATAATAATAATAATAATAATACTACTACTAGCAAAGGTACCAGTCGTTGATTGGGTTCAAAAACAGCCTACAGAAAATGGACTCTGATTTATGAAAGTATGATAGGTTATGAAAAGAAAGGGTTGTAAAGAGATAGCTTCGAATTTGGGGGTATCAAAACCAAAGCAAAATATGATGAAAGTACAAATAAAATAGATAAACCCCATAATTTATTATACCATACCTGTTCACACTGAAACATTTATCACAATATTCTGTGGATCTATATTAAAAAACCTTAGTAAACTTTGTGACATATTTCCATTCTATGGAGGTCAGGCGCGAACGTACACCCCATAATTATAATATACCATATTTCTTCAAACTGAAACATAATTATCAAAGTATATTTACGCAGATAGATATGAAAAGTCTTTATTAAAGTGTGTGCCTATTTCCATTCTATGGAGGCCAGGCGCGAACGCTGACCCCACAATTTTATTATACCATCCCTATTTAAGTTAAAACATACTTATCAAAGTATTATTATGTACATCTATATCAAAAACACTTGTAAACGTTTTTATTTAATTTTTAAATTTTTTATTTCCATACTTTGTGGACCAGGCGCGAACGCTTACAAGTGTTTTTGATATAGATGTACATAAGAATACTTTGATAAGTATGCTTTAACTTAAATAGGGATGGTATAATAAAATTGTGGGGTCTGCGTTCGCACCTCGCCTCCATAGAATGGAAATAGGCACAAACTTTAATAAAGACTTTTCATATCTATCTGCGTTAGTGTACTTTGATAATCATGTTTCAGTTTGAAGAAATATGGTATAATAAAATTATGGGGTGTTCGTTCACACCTGACCTCCATAGAATGGAAATATGTCACAAAGTTTAACATGTTTTTTTTTTTAATATAGATCCACAGAATATTGTGATAAGTGTTTCAGTGTGAACAGGGTATGGTATAATAAATTATGGGGTTTATCTATTTTATTTTTACTTTCATCATATTTTGCTTTGGTTTTGATACCCCCAAATTCAACCCAAATTTACAACCCTTCCTTTTCATAACCTATCATACTTTCATAAATCAGAGTTCATTTTCTGTAGGCTGTTTTTGAACCCAGTCAACGACGGGTACTTTTGCTAGTATATATATATATATATATATATATATATATATATATATATATATATATATATATATATATATATAAACAAAGTACAACTGGAGGAAATATGCCCAAAACAAATTATTTTGGTTGTGACCTATTTGCGTATAAAAATAAAAACAAAACATGTAATAATAGTTATTACTCGTGCGAATCATAAGAAAAACATTAAGCAACCCTTTAGAAATGTAGATAGGATTAGTTAATCTTTCATTTCTAGGGCAATTGCTCTTTACATATCAAAGGCCTTTGATAGGGTGTGGCATTAAGGCCGATTTAACAAGGTTTCCAGCCACCGTATAGCTGGAAATGTCTTCTCAATTATTAAATAATTTCTCTCTAATAGGCTCATAAGAGTAGTGGTTGATGAGCAGATATCAGAAGCTCACAGTATTAATGCTGCAGTCCCTCAGGGGTCCATCCTGGGCCCAACTCTCTTCCTGATCTACATCAATGATCTCCCAAAACATATACTGAGATCATTCGTTGATATTTATGCTGACGACACTACCATCTATGGCAACACATTAAAGGCCGTAAATGACAAAGTTTTCTCTGATTCTCTCTCTGCTGATCTTGAGTGCATGGTACAATTGGGAAGAGGTGGCTGGTTACTTTTAATGCATTTAAAACCAAGCTTCTATCTTTACATCATCAACACTCTAGTACCCATCTAGCATCAATTGAAATGGATAGCTCTCGTCTTGGAGAAGCTTCATGTGAGGCCCCGTGTTTTGACAAGTTTCTGGGCTTGACCTTTACTCTTGATCTGAAATGGAACACATACACCAAATTTGTTGCCAAGATTGCTGGAAAAAATGGTGGGATCCTTCTAACGCTCCTTTAGATATCTCACTGCTGATGCAATTCTCTATCTCGTATATAAAAGCCAAGTACGTCTAAGGATGGAGTACTGTTGCCACATCTGGGCAGGAGCTGCTAGAAGCAGCTTATCCTGGCTTGACAGAGTACAAAATAGACTTCGTAGAACCTCTTTCCCACAGAAGAGACGTTGCGAGCCTGTCTTTGTTTTATCGTTATTTCCATGACAAGTGCTCGTCTGAGCTCCAATCTCTGCTCCCCCTCGCCAGTCTTTCACGAGAAACACCCGTCTAGCTGAAATCGCTGTCAATAATTTTCCCCACTCTTTAACTCTGCCTAAATCAAAACGTAGATTCCATGAACAAAGCTTCTTTCTTAGAACTACACGCATGTGGAACTCTCTTCCGGTTGCCTGTTTCCCAGCTGACTACAACTTGGTTGTCTTCAAGTCCAATATAAACAAATTCTTGATGAACCGCCCCCTTAAGTAATCCAATCTACCAAATTTCCATTAATAACGATTACTACGATATTATCCCATTGATTACTATACACTCAATAACCCTTATACTCGAGTACCCTCCGAACCTTGATAAGAGGTGACTCCTATGTAAAAAGAAAAAAAAAATAGCTGCGCGTACCTGTGCGAACGCAAGAATAAATAAATAAATTAACCGCATTGGCAGGCTCGAATGTGTAACGCTAAGAGAAAAAGGATGTATAAAAAAAAAAGAAACGGTTTTGTTGACTGACTTACGGCGAACTATTCCCGTTACAAGTGTCGTTTTTTAGGAGGATTTACAATCTGGAATGAACGAATAGTCATTTCTCAGTCAATGAAATTTTCAGGAAATAGCAAAATTATGGCATGTATAAGAGCCAGATAATAAGGGTGAAACTCCATATCCAAAATGTAGAATACCTCCCGGTGTTGACTGGTAGCGTAGGAGTAATTAATTAGATGGAAAAATATCAACTACTTCCACTGTAGATGGTTGCTACTGTGAAGATGTTGCTCCTAAGATGTAATGTAGGATTTTGCTATAACGAATAAATGTGTGTAAGCTGGGGTTCAAAAGTTATAGTGACTAAAAGTCTACACAAACAAATTTGCATGTGGCATCTGTTGGAACAAATTTACTGTATTTTGTCCAGGAGGAAATTTCTGCAATCAAATTATTATATATGGAGATAATTTGTATATGTTTACACCCATCTACTCCATACCCTTTTGGCATTGTTACTCCCCAACTCCACCTTCTGTGTATCATTTAGCTTACACTATTAAAACCCTAGTACTTTGCTCCCCCTAAAATGTAATCCTCCCACTACCACTCATTTCGTTTAAACACTGTTATTATCTAAGACACTCCCTGTAAAAATATACAAACATAGCATAAAAACACCCTATAGAATGAAACACCCTCTAAACCCACAACATATATACTCATAGGTTTAATTGAGCAACTTCTTTCAACCAACCTATCCCATAGCCCCTTGAGTATTTAAACACACACACTGTACACATACATTAAACCTACTATGACAAATATATGCAATATACATACATCCATTACATAATGCAAATTACACTCCTCCTATACCACAGGAACCAGTTTTATCTCCCCCAAACAGTTTTAATAATGTATTTCCCTCGTAATGAAACTATCGATAGACGTCGCATCCCTATCATGTTACATAGCACCTTCTCCAGTCTTCGGATGAGAAGCATTAGGCTTCGAAATGCTATGGCATAAAGTGTCCCCACTTACTGAACACTGTTAAATTAATGTGTATCCTTCCTGAATAAATGAATAAGTCTATATATTTTAATATATAGATTTTATATTTTCATTTTCCTTTCTTGTTTACGTCTATTAAAGTTTATTTTTCTTTGTATTATCCTGATAAGTTTCTCCTTAAGGAATTGAATTTATTCTCTTCCTTTAACTTCCTCATATATATATATATATATATATATATATATATATATATATATATATATATATATATATATATATATACACGCTTAAATATGATATTTTGATTAATGCAGATTTCGTATTTATTATTATACTAGTATTTCGACCCGGCGTTGCTCGGATGTTTGGAGGTGTATGTTGAGCAAAAAAATAAAAAAAACGGTCAATTTTGTTAAACTTTGACCCCTATTATGACCCCTTAACATTTATTGTTTTAGGCTCTAATCAAGTTATTAAGTTAGATCCATGTCCAAGGAATCTATATCTAAAAGTTCAAGTGTTTAGACCCAAAATTTTCGGAGGAGTTTGGTAGAGTTCTCAAAGGTCAAATCGTTGAACTTTGACCCCTTAACAGCCAAATTTCTGGCCGAAACTTGATCACATCGATTTTCTCAAATCTCAGTACATTGTACATCAAATTTCGAGTCTGTAGACTGAAAATTGACAGAGTTATTGCGTAGGGAAATGTACGCAGACACACAAACAGACAGAAAGACACACAGAAAACAGACACGTTCACTTTTATAGATATAGTAGCAATGAGTGCCCGGCGTTGCCCGGGTGTTTGGAGGTGTATGTTGAGCAAAAAACAAAAAAAAAAACAAAAAAAAAAAACGGTAATTTTTTAAACTTTGACCCCTATTATGACCTCTTAATATTTATTGTTTTTGGCTCAAATCAAGTTCTTAAGTTAGATCCATAAAATGTCAAGTGTTTAGACCCAAAATTGTCGGAAGAGTTTGGTAGTTCTCAAAGGTCAAATCGTTGAATTTTGACCCCTGAACAGCCAAATTTCTGGCCGAAACCCGATCACATCGATTTTCCCAAATCTCAGTACCCTGTATATCAAATTTCGTTATTGTGTAGGGAAATGTACACGGACACACACACAGACACACAGACACGCGCGCGCGCATGCATGCGCGCGCGCGCACACACACACACACACACACACAGACACGTTCACTTTTATAGATAAATAGATAGATTATATTTTGTGGGGGGGGGGTCATCAGAAATGATAATTGATATATGAAAAAATTAAAGCGTTGATGCAATTCTATAATTTTTTATGAATAATAGTATAAACTATACAAACGATTCAAATATGTTTCCCGATTCCGATAAAATTACCGATTCCAATTCCGATTCTTTTTAAATTTCTAAACATACAGTTGTTTTTTGGAAGTGGGGTGGGAGGATCGGATTAACCCCCCCCCCCCCCAAAAAAAAAATCATGTGATATGTACATATATTTTCGCAAATGTAAAAATACATTTACGGATGTGATTTATAGATTTTAGTTTTATTGGTAGTTTAGAATCAATAAATATTTATCATTTTATCATTAATACGTACGGTGGAAAATTTAGATTAAAAAATAAAAATAACATTTTTTTTTTTTAAATACAAACGATAAAAATAATCGTTTTGGGCATCGGAAAATAGGCAGACATTTTTCCAATTCTGATAGCGATTCCGAAAGTTCTGATTTTTTTCAATTCCCGATTCCGATTAAGCGTTCCAACAGTAGTATAAACACTGGCAATGAATGATTTTGACACTTTTATTTGAAATGTTATTTGTAAATATTTGGAGTGAAAGAAATAACTCTATAATAGAGAAAAAGAAAATTATTCGATTACAAATATTAAATGTAGTTGTCCCTACACTATCAAAATCAATTAATCAGAGAAGTTTTGAATTGTAAATAATTCCAGGTAAAGAAAGGTAATATTAATCCAGTCAGGATCAGCAGTGTCCTTCTCTCGTGTCAAGGCGAAAAACTATGGTTGAAAAATTCAAAGAGATTCAGTATATAAAAGAAAAATTATAACAAGGATATATAGCAGTATGCCAAAAGATGACTGAACTTAAAACAAATTTTCTAATGGAGCCCAATAAGGAATACCCGCCTTACTACAAAAATGCTAATTTTATTTCGGTGTCTTAAACTTCTCCACCCATCTATTTTTTTGCTGTTAAGGAGATTATATTCCAAGACAAAATCTTTGTCAATGATTATTGAAAATTTTAATAAAATGAATATCGTTTCCGATACGATCGTACACTCAACTTGATTTTGTTTATTTTTACTTTTGAAACTGAAGAACTATGTGATACCCTCTCCACCAGATATTTTGGTAAAAGAGCTACAAAGAGAAGAAACTATTCTCTGGATATTGAGCACTGGAAAGACCCCCCCACACACCAAAAAATAATTAAAAATAAATCATTGCAACTTTTCTTTCAATAAAAATAGCAGTGAATGAATGCCCGTGCGATCGCAAAAAAAATAAGAAAAAAAAAAGATCTAGCAAAAATTAATCCCAAAAACAATTAAATTAAATTTTTCGTCATTTTATAATTCTAATGTACCCCCCCCCCCAAAAAAAAAGAAAATTGAATTTGTCTTATTTGGGGTTCGTTATGTTTATAAAATTGTTACGTAAAAGTACAGAATGGTCTCATAAAAATGAATTAAATTTATCGTTATTTTATGTTTCAAATGTAATTCCCGCCCCTACCACAAAAAATTGTATTTGTCATGTTTTGCCCCCTACCTCGATCGCCAAACTTGAAAAAATGCTAGAGATGACATGTCTGGCTGAACGCTTTGTGGGCAAAAAGTGGTTGCTCATTTTACGTTAAATTTATATAGAAAAGTGATCCCCCACATAAAAATGTTAATTCTTTTTTCAAAATGTCTTCTTTTATATTATTTATAAAGACTGCTTAAACGTATTAGACCCCAAAAAAAGCAGGTCTTATTTTTTTTTTTTTAGGGGTTAAACGACACTGGGTCATGTCGTAAAAATTTTCCATTTTTAATTTAAGATATTAAATAAATTATAAAGAAAATCTGTTTCGTAGGCAATTAAACACACTTGCTATGGTATAATTATTATAATAAATCCTGGGTAACACCGATTAAATTTTATAAACAAAAAAAGGAGCAAATTATGTTTGGGTTTATGGATTTTGCTCACATGGAAAATTGGCCCTGTGTCTGACTAACTCTTCCCTCGTGGGGATGCAAGTAAATGAGGACATTAGTTTTTATTATTTTTCTTTAACAAATAAAAAAGGTTACTTAAAAATTAAGAATAAGCGAAAAAAAATTTCCTCCGAATTAAAAATAAAAATAATAATTCAGCTTATAAGAATATTCCGAAATGAAAACAAATCTATTACAGAAAATATTTAATAACGTGCTCCGTTTAAAACGATTTTTCAATTAAACTATCACAGTTATTTCCCCCTTTGGTTTTTTGGTTTGAAAATAAAACGGTTCCAGATTTCAGGTAAAATAAGTTAAATCAAATATAAGTTGAAATTTAAATAAACTAAATAATTAAAACTTTTTTTATTAGTACAGTTGAAACGAAGCTATTATGTCGAATAAGTAATATCATCGAGCTAATTATTTAAATAGATTTAATTTAATGTGATATGCTAATGACCGTAACTTAATCAATGAAGACGTTGTTTGAAGAATGCTATATATAGAAATTACGTATAAAATATAATGTCTCCGTTGACAGAAGTATCCTATTATGGGTGTTATTATTTCTTGACCAGGAGCGGTGTACATACAAATGGCCTTTATATTTCTTTGCTCATTGGGAGTTGTACACACACACGAACGCTACTACTACTCTCTCTCTCTCTCTATATATATATATATATATGCTTTATTTTTAATATATTGTGTTCTTTTTACATGTAATATTTCAGGAAATCGGCCTTTATCAGACATGTCATCATGTCATGTCATTATCAGACTTAAAATGAACATATTTTGGCGTCATGATTCAGTATATTTTATACAGCGATTCTGGTACCTGACTGTTCCATTCTTATCATTCATGGCTATAAATATAACCGTCCAAATCTTTGTGATCATACTCACAGTAATTATGCCAAAAACATTGCAACCAAATAAATATAAAATTGTATCAGAATCGAGGAAAATAGTGGAATCGTTCAATCTCTGTTTGAAATACTTTCAGCAAATAAGCACAAAGTTTTCAGATCATAAAATTGTTTGTGTTGTGCGGCGTTTATTTTTATTTTTTATTATCTGTGGATTTTAGAGAATTTGTTTTGTTCTTTCAGGTCAATGCTTCAAAGAAACTCTCTCTCAAGACTGACCAGTTCGTTCATTTTCTGACTTTTACTCAAAGAGACTGAAATTGAAAGAAATGGCGCTTTGCTTTTTGATATCATTTACGTTGCTGATGATCGTGTTGGCAAACTGCTTCAACCTGGATGACCGATTCTTCCTGAAAATTAAAGAGAAGCCAAATCAATATTTTGGTTACTCAATCGGATTCAGATTGCATTCAGATCAATATAAGTAAGTATTGATTATATGATATGATCTCTACTTATATATAAAAAGAACTGTGTATGTGTGTGAGTTCGTTCCCGATGGATTCCGAAACGGCTGGGCCGATTTTTTTTTTAAATTTCACACAAATGTACTTCATGTGTCTGGCAGTGTTCTTAGATAGGTTTTGTATCGGAATGCTCCCAATAAGTATCAAAAATTGATAATAAAAAAAATCCAATTAAAGAAGAAATAGTTCGATTTTGAACAAAGTTAACACCCTTATACAGCTTGACATCACTAGTTTTATACACGCACAAGTAGAAGGGTCCTGTGCATAAAGTCAACAGTAGGCTCTTTAATGATACAGGGCGTGTTCGAAATTAATGTTTCTGTTTAGAAAACAATTGAATTATAGTACTTAATTTTTGTATTCAAGCCATTACATAAAAATAATTTTATAAAATCAATCATAGGTTCTCTACAGTGCAATGTAGACTACAATGTATTGTGGACTAAGTCACCGCGAGGAGGCATGGGAAGCTTCCTTCTGGTGCATCGTGGTGGATCCCCAACTAGAGTAGACAATCAATCGATTTAATTGAAAAATAGGCGATTTCACCAATTTCAATGACAATGAAGGTTTTGAAAGTGTGTGGAATGTTCATTGATCATAATTCAATCCCAGGTAACTTTGAGTCCCCCTGCTAGTTATTAAAATTTATAATGATCAAAATGACTATTTTCTACTATATAATAAAGTGTATATCTGCTTATACATTAATACACATATTAAGTAAATATATATACTGTCATCCTGTCACAAATACGTTATCAAGTAAAAAGGGTTTTCTTGACTTTGAACAAAATCATTTTAAGTAGTACTTGTTTCGGCATTTCCTCCTGGAGAGGTTGGACTGACTCCATCCAGAAAATTTAACGCATCCCGAACGAATGCTGACCAGGCGCAATGGTCCATCGCAATAGCAGATGCGTTAGCCAACCCCATAGAAGCGAAGGCCTAGGATTAGCTCGGTATCATGCTTTATCGTTCTAGGCCAGGTTTTCAGTTGATCTCTGCATCGTTTTTCCAACTAAGAAGAGGTTGATTCAATAAGTTTGTCGATTAAGTCATCTGGGTGTTTCAAGAAGAGAGCTTGCTGTAGAAATGATATATTGCCACAAAGATGAACAATAGAATCCCCTTATTTTGTCTTTTAGTCCTCACGTTCCAGGAGCGATGTATCTGACAAAGAGGGAAGAATTTCTGTTTTCTAGGTCAGAATCTATTCCGCCTAACACTTATCGTTGGCTTTCTTTTTTATCTTGAAGTAGTATTTTTTTAACACTTTAAATCAAGTAACTTCATGCTTTGTCTGGAGCGATTTCCATAAAAAAATATAAAGGATCCAACGTAAACAGTAGTGAGCGAACACTGCAAGCTTGCATAGGTAAATAAGTAGGTTTGAAAACACTTTTAAAAGTACGTGGCATTCTGGCCTAACGGTTATCGTACTTGACTCACTGTCTTTAGGTTTTGGTTTCTATCTCAGCTCGAGAATTTTTTACTTACAAGAAGTGAACTGTTTAGAAAAAAACATAATTTTCGCATGCATATGTCCCAGTTTCTTTTGTTTTTTGTTTTTTTACTTCGTCTTTTAAAGGAATTTAACGTTACGTTAAATACTAGGCAAAGCCGGGTACACTTGCTAATACATATATATATATATATATATATATATATATATATATATATATATATATATAAGAGAAAGAAAATTAAAACTGTAAGTTGAACTTTACAATCAAAGTTTATTGTTCGACTGAATACTCAAAAAAAAAACAATTGACAAAGTCCTTATTTCGCGGAGTTTCAAAGAATACTATTCTTGTTATTCTTCTCATCAGAGGACATAAAGAAACCAGCAAATTATATTTGTAGCAATGCTAGAATTTGCTAGTTAATGCATTAAGTGAAACTGCAGTTTATTGTAGTTATAAATTGCCAAATAAAAAAGTGAAAAACTCTTGGATATGCAAAAATATATATAAAAACAAACCGCGTATAATATTTCAGCTTGCATGAAAATCCTCTCAAGTTGATCAAAAACGCAAAATAATTCTTTAGAGAAAATGGATTTCAAAATAAGTCCAGCATGATGATGCATATAATCCGATTGGAAAGTTTTCAAAACAGCTGAAATAATGAAAATTGTTTTTTTCCGGGCAGTGCAGTAGCCCAAAGAGAAGTCTGTCCCAGTCAAATAGGACCTAATAGTAAAAAGAGAGAAATTCAGTATGAGTACCTTAATAATTAGAAAAGTGATTTCAAGTGGAAAAAAATTCATTATTATGTCATTATTAAAAAGATTGTAGGAGTGATTATTATAATGTTTTAAATGTTGCAGAATCATAGCTTATTATAGCTGTCAAAAAGATGATGATAACGATGAAATAATAATAATAATAATAATAATAATAATAATAGTAATAATAATAATATTAATTTAATAATTATAGTAACATATATATATATACATACATATATATATATAAATATACGTATATATATATATATTTCTGTGGAAATATACTTTATTTCCTTATAATACGAGGAGCGTGCAATAAGTAATGCCCCTGACCCACTTCCAGTTGTCTGATCTAGCTGAAATTTTGCATGTGCAATGATTTATATCTCTACGGGTTATATGGCAAATTACAGCTCTGAACTAATTGTGGTTTCTGTTTTGCAGGTGTTTGAACTGAGTCAGGTGTGAAATGGAGCCTGTTGAATGTCGAGCAGTGATCCGGTTTTTGTATTTGAAAAGACGCACACCACAGGAGACTTTTGATGAAATGAAAGAAAATTATGGTGATAATGCCCCATCATATGACCTTGTAAAACGCTGGCATCGTGAATTCAAACATGGCCGGAATTCTGTGGAAACAGCTCCCAAACCTGGTCGACCTCCTTCTGCCATTGATGAGGCATCTTTCCGTCAAGTTGAGGCTGCCATTTTGGAAGATCGGCGCATTACTATTCGCCAAATAGCCCAAGATGTCAAGATTAGTACAGGGTCTGTGGAAACTATCATTCATGACCATTTGCATATGCATAAGGTACCTGCCAGATGGATTCCCAGGTTGCTTACACCATTCCAGAAGCGAGAACGCGTTGAGTGCTCGAGGATGAATTTGGAGATGTGCCAAGAAGATGAGTCAAAGTTTTTCAAAAGACTGATTACACAGGATGAAACCTGGGTCCATCCCTATTATCCAGAGATCAAAGCCCAGTCAATGCAGTGGAAGCACTTGGACTCACCACCTCCAAAGAAGGCAAGGGTGCAGTCCTCTGCTGGCAAGATGCTCACAGTCTTCTGGGATCAGGACGGAGTAGTGATGACAGATTTCCTGACAAAGGGTACCACAATTACAGGAGCCTATTATGCTTCACTTTTGAGGAAATTAAGGGAAACTATCAAAATCAAGAGGCGGGGCAAGATCAGCAAAGATACCCTCCTCCTGCAGGACAACGCTCCGGTCGACAACTCGCATGTTGCCAGATCAGAAACACGGGCGTGTGGTTATGAAATCCTTCCCCATCATCCTTACTCTCCTGACCTTGCACCCTCTGACTTTCATCTCTTGCCAGCCATGAAGTTGTTTTTGAAAGGAAAGCGTTTCCCAGATGATGCAGCCTTGATTTCTGAAGTCGGGTCGTGGTTGGACGACCGACCTGGGGTGTTCTACACAAACGGTCCCCAGAGCTGCATCAAACGATGGGAGAAATGCATAACTCTGGATGGCTCCTATGTATAGAAAGACTAATAATTGTGCCAAGTTTCGTTGCTCTACTGCTATGTGAAGTGGGTTAGGTTTATTACTTATTGCACGCCCCTCGTATATACCGATCCTTATTTAAGAAGATCAATGTAATTACGGAGCAATATAATAAATGAATGAAAAACGTCTATATTCCAAAGTTCGTGATGTTGACGATCTTACAATTTATTTCTTTAATTCAGTTGACATTTACAATTCTTGGCAGATACTGTCAAGAATTGTAGATGTCAACTGAATTAAAAGAATAAATTGTAAGATGGTCAACATAATGGCAGTTTGTTTATCACTTCTCAATATGCTCAACAAAATATAGGGAGCATTATAGTCACCCACACACAGTACTGTTTCGCTATATATATATATATATATATATATATATATATATATATATATATATATATATATATATATATATATATATACGTATATTTTTGACCATGCAGAGTATAAAATATAAAAATGATTGCGCAGCGAATTTTCAATTAGATATGGAGATTTTGATAAAAAATTTAGCTGTTAAAATTTGGATCTAGCGGCTAGCTGTTTTTTTTTTCTGTAAAATCCAAAGATTTCATTTGTCAGCCACGCCACCGAAATTTCATATTTCAGTTAAACTGCCTTTCATGTGCATTTCTTTCTCGTAATCATATGAAAACTTTCTTTAGCTGTCTTGCCTACAGACCACTCATAGTTTTACATGTCTTAGATACAAAACCTACCATGAAAGTAGAGTTCATCATGTCGGGCAGGATTCCACTTTGTTGACTATAAATGAACTACAAAGGGTTAACAGTCTGACAATGTTTACCTTATCAAACTGCAAGCCGGAACTTGTCTTGACTTATTTCTAAGCGGAGGACCTAAATTATTCAAAATTAATCAGTTAGTTGCTAAGGACACTATTGTGTTATTTCCCTTTGAGCAGAGACCTTTACTACTGAAAGAAGAGACGTGTGTTGACCGTGTAGAACAGAATTCCATGTGGTTGAATATGAAGGAATTTGTCTTAAATTTGTAATTTACCAAGAGACCACTACGAGGCATGTTGGTTGGTGCTTGGGGGGGGGGGAGAAAAGTTACTGGCTCCGTAGGTATTTTCGTGTTCTTTGAGTTATTCTCTATTCTATGGCTATGGTTTCGTATTTGTGAAAAAATTGGTTGACAAAGGGAAGGTAACTTTAATAAAGAAAAATTACTAAGTAGACTAAGCCTAGAGATTAGCAGCATTTGGGAGCCTCTAATTGTAGGAAAAACAAAAATTGTACGCCCTTAAAATTTCGGCGATGGAAAGGATATAATTCCCTGTCGATGTTTATTAGAGTTGCCACCTCTTTGCCCACCAATTGTTTTCACAAATATGAAACCATAGCTATAAGATAGAGGCTAACTCGAAGAATACGAAAATATCTACAGACCCAATAACTTCTCTCTTTTCTTTTCTAAACAACAACGAAGGCTAATCCGACCGAAACGTTATACAACTAACACTCAAGAGGAAAACAATAGTCCGATTAATACAAGTAATATAAACAATTAGCCCTCATCTAAAAAGAATTATAACTTTGGGTAGACATATTTGCACTATCGTCAATAATAGAATCAACAACAAACCATAGTCGCGTAACAGTGTCAATAGAGGACCACAATCAATCAAAATAAGCCGGCTTTCTCAATACATTCGCATTCTAACTGATCGCTGTAGAAATAAGTGAAAGTAATTGATCTTGTTGTGTGTGAATGTTGAATAAAATAAGCACCTCTCTTCTTTTTCTCTCCTATCCTTGTCTGTTGGACGCTTCAGCATAGACTATCTTTGCCTGAAGATAACTGCTGGTCGACCTGCGACAGTCAAAGAACTTTCAACTACACATTATTAATCATTGCTACACCAGAGAAACAGGGTAGGTGTTTCAAAGAGTTTCATTTGTCATTGTCCGCGGTAATTGCCTTTTTGTTTTATGATTTTTCTTTAAACGATCTCTTTAAAGGATAAAATGGAATACAAAGATTTTAGTGAAAATGTATTTTTTTTTTAGATTTTTTACATTCAACAAATTATAGTAAATCGAAAAAGACTGTTCTTGTTTTGCTTTGTTTTTCCCCTAGAAAAGCATTAAAACTGTTTTTATTATTTTGAAGCAAGGTGTGTGTAATTGGACTGATAGATAATGCCGTATGCTTTAGAATCGGGCGTACGAAGTTCAAATCCCGCTGCGTCTATTGTATGTATTTATGCAGTAATATAGCTGTTTAGGAACGTATGAACTCACAATTTCCTCCCAACAACTTGTGTTAAATTTGCACATTATACAGGGTGGCCCATTTAAAAGTAGCCAAGAAAAAATGTAGTAGAGAGGAGGAACATTCTTTTATTGTAGTGTTATAAAAAATGCTGGAAGTGCTCCGTTGACATCTATGCATTTCTGGGCAAGTTTGACAACATTTGCAGATACTGCCTGTAGATCTTCTCTGGTAATTCTCCTGATAGCGTTGGTAATGTTCTCCTTTAGTTAGTTTAGATTGTGAGGATTATTTTCATATACTTTTTGTTTTAAAGTCTCCCAAAGATAAAAATCATAAGATGACAAGTCCGGGGAACGTGGTGGCCATAATCTTTTGCTTATTGTTCTCTCTTCCGTAAACATGTCATGAACTCGTGTCAGTGATCTGTGAGACGTGTGACATGTAGCGTCATCTTGTTAGAAAAAGAGTTGCATTTTGTCTTGTGGTGTCAGTTGGTCGTTAAGAGAAAAATAGAGATGTAGGGCTACTTTTAAGTGGGTCACCCTGAATAACTCACAAAGTTAAAACCAGACAAAAAAAAAAAAAAAATCCGTCACGATATGAAAACTTTCAAAACTTTTAAACTATGGAATTAAAAGTACCCTTTTCTCCAGTGTTCTTCCTTTTTTTATTTTGATAAAAGATGTAATAATTAAGTGAATTCAGTTTTGTTTGTGTTTTTAAGGATTTTGGTTGGTGCTCCTAAGGCAAACGACAGCAGATACGAGCAAGAATCCGGTGCAATTTACGAGTGCAACATTGCACCACCTCAAAATTGCAGAATGGTTGACCTCAACTTAACAACGGGTAAGAAACATATTTGTAACTTTTGACAAAAGTGAAACTTCACTTGGGGAAACCGCTTGATCGAATGAATATTGTTACAACACATAACATCGGATGTGCTGAGCTCGAATACCATCAGATGCATTAAAAGAGTTTAAATGCAAACCGTGATAACGTGAATGTACAAATTTAGAAGTTAGCCTATAAAAAGATGATAATTTGAAAAATCATCGTCATCATCATCATAAACGTCATCATCATCCTCATGATCATTATCATCGCCATCATTATTATACTCATCATCATCATCATCATCATTATTGTCATCATCATCATCATTGTTATCATCATCATCATTATCATTATTGTCATCATCATCATCATCCTCATCATTATTATCATCGCCATCATTGTTATCATCATCATTATCATTATTGTCATCGCCATCATTGTTCTCATAATCATCATAATCATTATCCTCATCATCATCGTCGTCATCATTGTTATCGTCGGCATCATTATCATCATCATCGTCATTGTCATTATTATCGTCGTCATAATCATGATCGTTGTCATCGTCATCATCATCATCGTCGTTGTCGTCAGCATCATCGTTATCATCGTTATCATCGTTGTCATCATCATCATCATCATCATCATCATCATCATCATCATCACCATTGGTTTAACGTTTGTTTCAATACTGGCATGTGTGGCTAACTTTTAGAAAATGAATTCCAAACTACCCTATATATGGTCATGTCTTTATCCGAATTTCTCTCAAGTCCACCAATTCCATGTATTCTTTTGCCAACTGACTTTCGCCTCTCGTTCATTCTGTCAGTGTGACCAAACCAAAAGACTTTTGTCCTGCACACATCTTTCTGCATACAGTCCTTATTTAATCTTATTATGAGGTCATAAGAACTAAGCCTGTCTTCAATACTCACATTACACATTGGTTCTAATATATTCTTTTTCCATGCAACGTATGTCCTCAACTCTTACTGACCAGGTTTCATTCCATAAACCATCAGTATGGAATATCTGGAAATGTCTTCTCAATGATTGAATCTTTTGATCGGCTTATACAAGTAGACACCGATGGGCAGAAGCCCAAAGCTGAAAGTATCAACGCTGGCGTGTCTCGATTTTCGTTGGCCGAGTCGTCTGGCGTCCGTATATAACTTGAAAAATATCGAGGAGACCCATGTCAACAATAGAATCATCGATTCAAACTAAATGAATGAGTATTACATTAAACTACATAAAAGTCGCATTGTTTGTTTTTTTTACTTTTGTAATTGTACATTATGAAAAATAAATTTGTCAAAATAAAAAGGGAAGAATAAAGTAATACCAATTCAATGCATTTGTATTACATAGAAGGAACCATCAGTAGCTTCTCCTAAAGTTCAACTTTCTCGCCATGGCAGGGGAGATAACAATTTAGTAGTATCAGATTTAGTCGGTCAAGAGGACTCTCATGAAAATCTAGCAGAATCGTTATCCTTTAGGTATTCTGAGCCGAGCTTTCCTGGCTCCGAATGTGATCGCTGAATCCCACAGTTTTGGGTGTCACAATTTTTAAACGGAAACCTTGAAGATATAGCGTATAAGTACGACAGACTAGAAATCAGACAACTGTGGCGCACGATTGTTTGGATTCTGTGCAGAAATCCGATTTGCTCAACAGCAACAGTGTTGGCAGCAATGATGATATAATTAATGGATGATATGATTAATGGATGATATGATTAATGGATGATATGATTAATGGAGGATGTAAGAGCTACACGAAGTCCGAAGCAAACAGTGTTAGATAAAATAATTATTTTCCTACAAATATATAAAGAGATCAATTTCATGAAGTAGTTTATGTTTTATAATACTAAAAACAAATTCAAAACAATGACACAATAAAATTTTATTATTTTATAAAAAAAAAAAACAAGTATAAAAAAGTATAATGCGAATTTTTTTATCTGACGCTGTTTGCTGTCGACTTCCAGTCACCTATTCTTCTGCGTCATCAATTAATGTTTACTTGAAGTATATGTTTATTTTTTATGTTTATAGATGTGTAAGCCATAAGATATTTAAGTAGCAGCAGTTGTGCACGTTATAAGACATTTATGTCTAATTTCATGTGAACGTATATATGTAGGTATAAGCTGTACGTTTACTTTTCGAATATTACAGTAGCGGCGTCTGATTCTCATCTTAACGTCAAATTGTCAAATTTTCAGTTCACTCGCAACCTCCACGCGTGTATTTATATTTTTCCTTCACTTAACGTAAAGTTTACATTCTGCTTCCACAAATAATTCTATGAATAACTTTAACGTTCGGTCCGGTGACACTACAAGGAATTTAACCTGTCATGGGACCAGCAACTGAATACTTTAATAAAAACTAATAAAATTCTTAATAAATGTTATTTCCCTTGTGAAATTAGGCGTGCCATTTAGAAAGTAACGTGCGTCGCATTTTGCGCATGACTGCAATTTTTCACCTTTTTGTTTTCCTCGAATCTCTGCAAGAGACTTTCTTGTTAAAACAATCTGCAGTAAGGTTAGTGTGTAAAATAATATTTGAAAAAACGGTAGTTTCTAACATAAGAATAGAAGCAATAAAGGTTAAAGTAGTGCAAAATTCCGCTAGAAATTAACAGGCAAGAGCAATGATTATCTATCACAAACAATCACAAACCCTTTTGCAATAAAATAATTAAAAAAAAGCAAACAAAAAAAACAAAACAAAAAAAAAACAAGGTTATATGTAAAGAATTTGATACACGTTTACACCTGTCCATATCCCTAGAGGATTGAGCCGTTGCTAATGTGGCAAAATACTTGATTTTAACAATTTTTCCCCGTATTTCTTCATGCCAGTGATTCCAACCTTGTTTACATGGTGGAATGCTATCGAGTTTTTAAAATTTTTTCTTGGCACACCTATCACAAAACATATTTTCTACTCATAAAATAATAAACAACAAAGATTATATGAGAAGAATTTTCATTCACATAAATCAACATATTCTGTATTAAATATCTGATATCGTTTTGGTATCGGAATGTGGTCTGAATTATTCAGCTCCGATGTCGATTCTCGATACTACAATAATACTAGCCTGGATGCCCGGTGTTGCCCGGGTGTTTGGAGGTGTGTGTTGAGAAAAAAAAAAGTGGTATTAGGCATGCAGGCTGGAACCCGTACCGCAAAGGAGGAAAAGAAACTGAAAAAAAAACGTGACGTCTTTGCCGTTGCGTCCATTGCCAACCCGGAAGCAGCGAAGGTTTTAATTAAGGCTAGTCGATCGAAAAGAGGGGATGACTTTCGAAAATATCGGCGAAAAAAGTGACCCCTCCTTGTAGAAAAGTACTCAGTTGAAGGTGAAAAAATTAATGTTCTCGGCCAATTTTCTGATATTTGTCGTCCGACGGGTCGAGCTTTAAAACGATCCCGATCTCATGAAAATCCGTCGCTTCTGTCGAAATTTTTAGGCATGCATATATACATACATAGATACATGATGATTACAACGTCTTGTCAAACGAGTGCCACTTTCTCAGACATATAAAGTCCATGAGCCCAAAAATGACTTCCATCGCCAGAGGACCATTTTACAGACAAATGCCTGAGAGAGTATATGCACGCAGATGATGTTACAGAGTCTTAGTATTGTACGACAGCTAAGTCTCTCTCTCGGTTCAAAATGTTGAGATCCAGCAACAAGCAAGAGCAAGATAGCCAGCAACAAGTTAAACTGCAGACCAGATTAATGCGGGTACTGGTCTCCCGCTTTATGGTTTTTTAAATCAGAGATTTGCTTCTCCAAGACCGGTTGCCTTCACCACGGATTACGGGAGCCCTCTCCACCCCAACACATATATACATACACACAAACACACACGGTGCTAATTGGCCGTTGACCCCGAAAAAGGGTTCATTCGCCCTTTGAAAGGTCTTGTTTTTAATGTTTCAGGGAGACTAGCCGCCCTCCTCACCAAACAAGTCTGGTGGGGGAACCAGTTTAGTCGCCGGTGATCCGACCATGAGGCAGGTAGTACTGGGTTACATGGTACAGTAGCATATGACATGACCTGACATACATACATACATACATACATACATTTAGACAGATAGGTGATATTTATATAATAGATAAACTATAAAAAAGCTTACCAAACATCTTTTTCAAAATGCACGACCCCCTTCCGGAGTTTTTAGGAAAATTGCGGCTAATCTCAATCGTATACGGCTCTAAATTGATGAAACAAGTAAACTAAACCTCGTGATTTTTTGTTGTTTTTAATTTCTCGTAATATTACAGCTAGCAGAAAGAAAGAGGAAAAGGAAGCTAAGAAACGTAAACATCCACAGTAACTTATTAACCGAACATGACATTGAAGAAGAAGTCGGCTGAGATCGAAGAACAAGCCATATCATTTTACACTATAGGGAGGCAGAGTTCCGATACGAACGATCGTAAAAGGTTACTATACTAACTTGTATAAATTAGTCTATTTTAGTTTTTCTTTTCTTTTGTTCCTTTCTGTATTGTGGAGATACATTCAATTTAATAATTTCGTGCTACGTCTGCCCCCGAAAAAAAATCATAAACGTGTTAAACAGAATTTTTCAAAGAATGAAAATAATTCCAGCACGTTTGAAACGATTCACTTAGCACGCTTGTGTGAAATATCAATTTTTGTAAAATCTGTGACTCCAAAACCAAAACCTCGCTGAGTTCAAAATAATCAGAAACAAGACACCTAACGAACATGACATTACACTCAACTTTCCCTAACCCAAATCCCGAATTTCTTCATTAATCCCGTTTGTATCTTTTGTTTTTATTCGTACGACATTTTTGGTAAATTTAGCACTTGCTAAATGGTGACCCATTCACAATATACGCTTTTACCCATTTTTCACAACTGCCACTTTTAACTGACAGCATTCGTCTTGGTACATTTCCAAAGACGCGACGCTCGTCGCCTGTATCCTATACAAGCCAAGGTACAAACTACATAACACGCTTATAATTATGTTATCAAAGAGTAATTTTTTAGTAAAGCAAAACTTATCAAGATAAGAAAAGCTCAACACTATCAAGGGGATCAAAAACAATAATATTAGATGAAAGATGAGGAAATAAAAGTTATATATAACTTTATCATCTCATCAGAACAATAAGGAAAAGTTAAAGGAGAATGGAGAAAAAAATCCTCTTTAGGCCATGACATTTCGAAACTAAATGCTTCTCATCAGAAGAGGAGAAAGGCTAGAATTATACAAAATGCAAATACAATAAAATCCCGGATAGAGTGGCCTTAGGATATGAGTTTTTTCGGGTTACGGTGTGGAAGACAATGTTTTTCCAGCCCCTGGTTACGGTATTTGCCCCGCCTTACTGTGTTATCCCTATATAATAATGGGCGCAGAAATTCCACTCTGCACTAAATTATCGTAGGTTTGCAATGCCACATACAAATTTATTATGTCTAAACTATTATCGGCCATCTTCTCTACCTTTTGACCGCCATCATAGACACATTAGTTCATGATATTAAAACCCTATATTGCATCCTAGGAGAGGCATCAAGAGGCTTGCCATCATATACAGAGGAAGTAGTTCTAATTTTTCTCTTTCTTTCTACAATTCTCTTCCTGCCACCAGTCCATACCTGGAAAATTTATACACATTCTTACTATGTCCTCCAGTCACCCTTCTTAACTGGATTATAAACTCCTACACAAAGCATTACCTTTACATTTCCCTTACAAAAAATAATGATTTCGCCCTAATACATTTTCATCCATTCTCATTGGTTGCTAGCTCTCAACCCGCTTATTCGAGAATAGATACCTTATTGAATAAACGAACACTATTGTTTGCTTGTGTGATGATGTTTTCAACTAACGTGGAACTTCCATGGGTTCTGATTATTATTATTATTATTATTATTATTATTATTATTATTATTATTCCTGTTAATAGTAGTGATGGAAAAACTTGAATGCAAAACTAAATCCTTATCTGAGTTCAATTTCGTATCTATATTACTTAAATGTAACTAATAAAGTAAACAATCTTTGCATACAAGTACTTGTAGTCTTAAAAATTATACTGAATTCAATATGTTTTTAGTACGGCATAATCATGTTACATACCAGTTCTCGCCATATCACCAAAGTTAAGTAACGTTGAGCCTGGCCAGTACCAGATGGGTAACCATTTGGGAAGGCGAGGCGCTGTATGTACCTTCTGGGAAGGTTGGACGTGAGGCCAGCACTCTCTACCTGAAAAAAGAGCTCCTCTCTACAAAAGCATCTACAAAGTTGTGGATGGCCTATGCCCCTCTAATGACTCAAGGCGATGGATGGATGGATGGATGGATGGATGGAAATATGTTTGTAAATTTTTCCCTTACCCAGATTTAATAAGATTTTATTTTTAACAATTAGTTACGTATATTTCCATTATTATTATTATTGTTATTATTATTATTATTGATAATGTACAAAGTGTGAACATTTTATTATATAGGTGTTAACTCTAATATTGGTTTTGCTTTTAATTGAATCCTAGTTATTACTTTTTATTCTCGTTTCCTTTTTCAGGAATGCAGAAATCCAGAAAAAACCAATGGATGGGTGTATCATTGGATATAAGCCCCAAAGATTCGAAGATTATAGTTAAGTAGTAATATTTTACTTTCATAGATCTACTTACATGTGGAACACTGTCGAAGCAAATATTGAAAACAGATACATAAAATGTTATGTAGATAGATGAAATAATAACGTGTGTGTGTGTGTGTGTGTGGGTGTGCGTGTGTGTGTGTGTGTGTAAGACTAATAGAGACGCAGTGTGTGAATATCTACCATATATATTATTAAATATAAATAGTTCTAAATATATTTTAAAATCTTTTGAAGATTTGTATAAACATAATGACATCTATCTATTAAAAATATGAAATTTATTCATCTAAAACCTCATAAAATTTCTATTAAACCTAAGGAAATTCATCAACAACCTAACGAAATTCATCAACAACCTAACGAAATTCATCAACAACCTAACGAAATTCATCAACAACCTAATGAAATTCATCAACAACCTAATTAACTTCAGTACCAACCTAATTATATTCATCAACAACCTAATTATATTCATCGACAACCGAATAAAATTCATCATCAACTTAATGAAATATATCTACAATCCTATAAAAGTCATCAACGACCTCAAGAAATTCATCTACAACATTATAAAATAATCTAAAACCTAATAAAATTCATAAACAACCCAATGAAATTATTCTACAACATAACGATATTCATCTACAATCTAATTAAATTTATTAACAAGCTAATTGAATAATTCTACATGTCCATGAAACTTATCCAAGCCTAATTAAATTAACCAACAACCTAATTCATCTATAACCTAATGAATTTTATCAACAACCCAATGAAATTAATGTACAACCTAATAAAGTTCATCAAAAACTTAATAAAATTCATCAGTAACCTAATAAATATAATCTACAACTAGTGTTGGGACGATTAATAGAAATTGGGAATTGGAAAATCATTAACAACTTAATGAAATTCATCTATAACCTAATGAACTTCATATACAACCTAATAAAATTAATTAACAACCTAATGAAATTTATGTACAACTTAATAAAATTGATCAACAACAAGTTGAAACCTTTCAACAACCTAATAAATCTCAACAACAACCTAATTATGATCATCTGCAATCTAATTTATCTAAAACAAATTCACATGTTACTTATCATAATTTATCTCATCCAGCTTATATAACTTATATAAAATTTTAAAGGGATGGTTGGAATCTTAAAAAGTGTTACGTTGTTGTATCATAAAATGAGCGTTTGTTGTATTGTCTATTGATAAAGGATTGAGTGTTCGATTATCTTATCAGTGTTAATGCCGTTGTGTGTGTGATCGTCTAGTGGTCTTTCTCTTACATATGTTCATATGTTGTTAAGTGTGAATATGTGTGTGACATGCATTTTCACATACCTCTGCTTCTTGGTCCATCTGGAACATCTCGTCTGGGAGGGAGACTTGATACCTGTTTTTGGGGATGAAGATTTATTTCACTCCAAACAAGAAATTGGTTCTATAGTTTTTTCACAGAAGATTGGAAAGTGAATTTGGTCTGTGTTGTTTCTTTTTCTAGGTCTTATTTCTACCACGTCAACGTTCATCCTCACCCCCAGCGAAGGGGAGGAGACACGGCGAAGCCGTCCGCTCTCATCCAAGTCCCAACCAAATCTTCTCGATTCAGCTAACCTGATCACATGACTCACACGCAATCAAATCAGCTGATCTTGACTTCCGGTCAACGTGTCTACACTATAATTTACACTCTTCCCTCTCACTCTCACTCTCTCTCTCTATCCATTCTCTAACATTCTTTCCCCCATTATTTATAAAAATGTATGACAAAGACATACATTTTTTTTTTTACTACCCACTTTTTCTAAGGGAATCCTAAGCTCATCCCACTGGCAAAGGAACTGTCATACCATTATTCAATAAATCATAATTCAAATAAATAAAATTACATCCACAAATAATACCATGGGTGCGCGAATTCTTGCGCCCTCGAAGGTCAACAACTCTCTGTGACCCCATGGCCTCCATCTCGCATCTTAGGATCATGCAGAGATCACTATATCTCTCGTCACGCTATAACGCGTTTCCACAAGCACATGACTCATACGAGATCAAATCAGCTGATCTTGACTTCCGGTCAACGTGTCTACACTATAATTCACACTCTTCCCCCTCTCTCTCTCTATCCATTCTCTAACAAAAGATCTCTCGGTCGGAATGTAATGTATAGCAGATGAATGTCTGGCATCCAGTATTATGCCTCATCTCAAGTAAAAATGAATAAGACATTTTTGTAAAAGTAGTATATATGGCTGCATGTAATGTAGTCTCCTCTTTGATAACTTTGTTTCCTTCCCTCTTTCTCTTTTCGTAGGTGTGTGCTCACAGATATCAACGACATCTCTCCCTTATGGATTCGGTTAACGGCGCCTGCTATGAAATGAACGACCTGAATCCAGCCAGTCCAAAAACGGAATACAAGAAAGATGATTTTAACCAACTTTTCGGAATATCTTGCCGCTATTCTCAGGTTAGACAAAAGTAATGCCTCCTATTTTTATTCCGTCCGAATAGATCAAAGAGGATTGCAAATTACCCCACCCCCACCTTCACTCTCTTTCACTCTATCTCATTTAAAAATCGTTACTTATGCAGAACACAGACCGTGTTATCGTTCGCCGGCCAGGAGGCGCTGAATTAAAACTTTGTATTTTTATTTTTTACTGAAAACGATTGCCAAGTTTTAAAACGCTATCAAAGAATTAAAATATAATTATAATCGTAAACATTCATTGTATGGTAATTTCGATGAAACCAGTATGCATACAGTTTAATTACCGTGCTGAAATAATAATGTTATTATTTTGAAAGCCATTCTTAACATGATGGTGGGGGGGGGTAAACTATTCTGTAGTTTCATCTGACAATTTAATAAACAAAAGATACCGTTAAAAGTGTAATAAAAGAAAGATATCGTTTGTTAATTATCGGCTACTGCAATTTCATTGGCCAAGCGTTTTGGCACGACTCGACGTGTGTCAATCTAATTAAATTCATCTACAACCTAATGAAATTCATCTATAACCTTGTGGAATTTATCTACAATCTAATGAAATTCATCTACAACCTAATGAAATTCATCTACAATCTAATGAAATTCATCTACAACCTAATGAAATTCATCTATAACCTTGTGGAATTTATCTACAATCTAATGAAATTCATCTACAACCTAATGAAATTCATCTACAATCTAATGAAATTCATCTACAGCCTAATGAAATTCATCTATAACCTTGTGGAATTTATCTACAATCTAATGAAATTTATCTACAACCTAATGAAATTTATCTACAACTTAATGAAATTTTACAACCACTCGACGATTTGTGTAACCTGCTTGGAGTATGTACGTAACGTAATTCCTTTTCTATATAAAAACATTCATTAAAACAATCAATTACATCATCTAATTTGCCGGGGTTTGTTTCGTCTAATATTTATCAACTTTTTTTTTTTTTTTTTTTTAACTTTAGAGCTATATATACGAGGGTCTTCCAAAAGTAATGCCTCCTATGTTTATTCCGTCCGAATAGATCAAACAGGATTGCAAATTGCATTGTTATATCAGCATAGTTAGGAAATAGAATTATATGTGTGATTTTGTTCAGTGTCCTATGTTTGATTGGAAAGGGGGAAAAACAACTTTACTTTTTATTTTCGTTGAGCGCATAAAGAGGAGATTCATGTTTTATAAGGTTCATTCCAAAAGTAATACCTCCTATTTTTTTTTTATTCCAGCCGAATGGATCAGAGGGGATTGCAAATTGCATTGTTATGATTGAACTCATGCCTTTATGACCTGAAAGTTTCATCTTTCTGTTGCAGATATTGCTAGTGTCAGACTCTAAAAGATGCCCCCTGTTATGGACGTGTGTCAGAAGCAGATGCGCATCTTTGAATTTCTCCATACAGAAAAAATTGAACAACATTCAATCATGTGTCTTGAACGTTTACGAACCGATGCAGTTGATGCCTGAACAAGTGGAGAATGGAATTATACGTGTCGACTGGATTTAGAGTCCTATGGTATGTGACAAGCATGCACGGAAGCAGTCGAGAATGGTGTGCCAATTTTCTAGTTTGGCCTATATATGGCGAAAATGAGTTCGTCCAAAGGCTATGAAAGACTATAAAAGAGTTGATGCAGGAGTGACTGCCAACGTTGCTCTGATACTGTGTTGTTTCAACGGAGTTGTTCAGGATAGTGTAAGGTTGTTTCGACAGGGTTGTTCAGAATCATATTGGGTCGTTTCACGTGAGATGTTCAGGATCGTGTCATATTGTGTCAATGGAATTTTTTTAACCATGCTGGATCATGTGGCCAGAATTGTTTGAGACCATGTCGGGTCATGTCAACAAAAGTGTTTGGTACTGTGTCTGGTCGCATCAACGGTATTTTCCATGTTGAGTTGTGCAGGCGGTAACATGCGATTTACATTTATTGTCCAGATCACCTCACAGTTGTCGCAACTGTACTGCCACGTGTGATAACAATTTTTTTTCCGTCTCTCTTTCACTGCGAAGCCAGAAGCTATTTTTACAGCGTTTTTAAAACAAAGGGCAAACACAATGACAACTGGGTGGGATGAAAAAGTACAAGACTTCCTTCTAGCATGGATGATCGTAGACATTTGTTTGAGAGTAGCCCAAGACGATCCAGTGAAAGATGACTGGTGTATCTGTGGAGAAGATGTTACAGTGTGGGTAGACACTAGTTCTGTTGCCACTGTAGTGGTTGTGAAAACAATGTTTCCATTGGCTCAGTGAACATCCCGATGTGAAGAGGACATTACACTTTGTAAAGTTAATCAACCCAATAATAACTGAAGCTGAGATGCAGACGGTAGTTGGGAATTGCAAATAATGCCAATCTAGAGATCCAACCCCATTGCATTAGAAGCCAGGTAGGCTTGATGTCACAGAAAACTGGAATAGGTTTGCTATGGATATGACCCATTTCGGCACTCAATTGTACCTGATGTTGATAGACTGCGGCCCTAACCGTTTTCCCATTTGAAAGTAGTTGCTCCGACAAGACTGCTAGCGTTATCAAGTAGTTGAAAATTGTGGTCTGTGAAAGGGGGCTGCCAATTAAGTTGCTTATGGACAATGGTGCGATATTTTGCAAAAAGAGATTTGCTGAGTCTACACGAGTGTGGGACATGTACAGACGATTTTGGTGCGCCCACGTACCATCGGGAAGTGGAATAATCGAGAGGTCCCATCGCATAATAAAACACATTGCGGAAAGAACACAATGCATAATCTGAAGGCAGTGTACTGGCACAAAGTTACTCCTAAGGACGACAAGACAGCTACGACTGCAACTGCGAATGTAATATTTATCTATAGGACCAGTGTCAAGAGTATTGATGAAGTGGTGGCACCCAACAATGCAGTTACTAGTCTATACAAGGAAGGAGATGCTGTTTGGGTGAAGAATCTACAGAGAAGATGTACAATGCAGTCCAGCATGATGAAAATTAATAGCCAACACTCAGTCTCAGTTAATGGAATACCACGCCACATAAAAGATGTGCTTATAGTGTGCCAAAATGGTTGCTCCATCTATGACGACATTACCTCCTCAGATGATGAAGCCCCATTGCTATACAGACAACCACATGAAGAAAGCTCTTCAAAGATTGATGCACCCAAGCATTTAGAGTAGGAGGAGTTCAATAATACAACAGCCGAAAGTAAGTACCTGGACTTGGACTATTAAGGTGTAGTACTAGGAAAAACTGGCCAGCGCAACATTGCCATTTGTGTAATCTCGCCTTTTAAAAAACTGTCGATTTTCATCGCCACTGGGAGCTCCCGCAAAAATATAAAAGCCCAAGATTTTACGAACCAGGGGGAAAATTCAGCAGGAGGATTCAAGAGGAGAATTCGTCTCGCTACGTCAGTGAATGCACAGACGGATTCTCTCAGCAAACCTTAAGAGATGTGAAGAAGAAAGAAGACACCAAAGTGGACTGAAGCCAACTCTGCTCCTGCGTTACAGGCCGAGCAGCTTCATTTATTAACCGTTGCCGGATTCACACCTAAACCGATAAGTAAACCAAATGAACATTCTCTTTTTATTGATTTCCCTCCACGTTTACTTTTCTCTCACACACTCACGAACATTCTCCTTCACCACTAAAACGAACACTTTCCACTTACAGTCCATCAATAAATAAAGCTGCTTTTCTGACTTTCAAAATTTAATGTCTGTCTTATTTATGTTATGGAATCAGATAATTACATATTAAAATACAAACCTGATAACTCATGGTCTATAGAGTTCAATGATACAACAGACGAAAGCAAATTCGTGGACCTGTACCATTAAGGCGAAGTACTAGGAAAAACCAGTTTGCCCAACATTGCCATTTGTGTGATCTCGAGATTAGGGAGGAGTGTGACGAGCATGCGCGGAAGCACTCAAGAATGGGGTGTCAATGTCTTAGTCGGGTCTACCGATGGTGAAAATAAGTTTGTCCAAGGGCTATAAAAAGCAGATGCCAGAGTCGTTCAAAGTGTGACTGCCGAGGTTACTCTTTTACCGCATCGTTTAGACGGAGTTGTTTGGGATCGTTTCAATGGATGTGTTTGGGATTGTAAGGATGGAGTTGTTTGGGATTGTATGGATGGAGTTGTTCAGTACCATGCTGAATTGTGTGGACAGAATTGTTTGGAATCATGTCGGATTGTTTGGAATCATGTCGGATTGTTTGGAATCATGTCGGATTGTTTGGAATCATGTCGGATTGTTTGGAATCATGTCGGATTGTTTGGAATCATGTCGGATTGTGTCGACGGAAGTGTTTGGTACTGTATTGGGCCATGTAGATAGAAGCATTCGGTTTACATTTATTGTCCAGTTGACTTGACAGTTGTCGCAGTCGTACTGCCACGTGTGATAACAATTTTATTTCCATCTCTCTTCCCTCGTGAAGCCACATGATGTCTGACTGGAGAGAAAAATAAAACAACTGCACTTTACTGATATAGTAGATATATTATTTGACAGTTAAATTAACTATTTTCTGTTTCCTTTCTCAGATGGGCAAAATATTAATTGGAGCACCAGGATACCGTATTGGTGAGTACATCTCTTCTTTTTTATTCTTACGAATATGAATTTCTTACTTGGGAAGTTCCATGAACAAAGAAAACAGTGTGGACTATGACTTGCAGTGCAGGATAGGAAAGACTCGCAACAGCATTTAACTAGCTCTGCTTGATTCCAGTGGCAAGAAAAATGTAGGTTGACTAGAAGAAATGCTGAGATAAACAGAGCCCATAAAGCACCTTATTTATTGACGAAAATTTCCTTTTTAAATTGAGCACTGTTGAAGTAAATACTGAAAATTTACACATAAAATTATATCTTTGTAAATTGATTTATGTGATTAAATGAAGTAATCATATATATATATATATATATATATATATATATATATATATATATATATATATATATATATATATATATATTGAAAAGAGAATTGGGTTTGAAATAATAAGTACGAAATCTGCATGAATGAAAATATGACCTGGTTGAACTAATTCGTTCAGTCGTAAACAAATGAACATGACGGCATAGCTAAAGTGGGAATTGATTTAAACACGCCTTGCTTATATTAGTTCAGTATCTGGATAGATGCCAAATACCTCCAGATTGCAAGTGTCCATTGATTACATTCAGTATACCGCCATCTAAAATTAACAATAAATATTTTTTTAGTTACCTACATCATAATTCAGGTCATAAAAGGTTAAGCAAAGTCGCCCCCACCCTCCTGCTAGTATATCGGGTTAGCTCAAATCGTAACGAATGTGGAGGAGCGCTAAATGCTTTGGTTTCAATTCAGGCTAATAGCACTTTGGAAATCAGTACTACATAGAACTATATCGTGTGTGTGGGTGTATATATA